>NC_087068.1:37692332-37783041 GCF_963678635.1 Symsagittifera roscoffensis
AAAAGTTTGATGAGGGGTATTATGGCTAGACCGTACATGGCCATTGCTAGTGGATCCCCCTGAGTTGTTCCGTCTTGAGAGTAAATGGTTTTTTTAACGAACAGTTTAGATGGATTGGAGTAGGTGTTCTTAATCGCTGTTAATAGAGAAGGAAAGGTATTTTTGATCTTTTTCAATGCCAGCTTTTGATGAAGCGAGTTTTCGGCATCTATCAGTAAAACAGCATCGGCGGAGGTTTTGCTGTATTGATCTCTTAGCGTGTGGATCAGACAGAGATGGTAGTTTGAACCGAGCGACATGAGTTCATTTTTGAAGCATTTAGTTGTTGATCCTATTATCCTACGCATAACTTCTCCTATGCCTATGGGTCTTACTCCTGGATTCTTATCTAAGTTTATTAATCTACATGCGTTATATAGTTCAATTAGTTCTGGATTTAGTTCTTCGTTGGCCAATTTTTGGGCAATTTTAGCAATTGTTTGCGAAATCTCAACTGATTGTTGCCCGAAGTGTGTTAAAATACGTCTCCGTTCATTTGCATCGAGGCCAGATGGTCCATGTGATCCGTGCGTTCTCATGGCTGCTTTCTTGATATGTTGACCGTTTATCTGATCAAATATCGATGGATGGAAAGGAATGGTTTCGTTTGAGACTGGCGAACCCTTGAGAACTGTACATCAAAATCTAAATTGGTCTGAAAATTGTTAAATACGTTCCAAAAAGGCGATGAATGCGCTCTTTCAAAACGGTGATTGGATGGAAAGGAATGGTTTCGTTTGAGACGGGGAACCCTTGAGAACTGTACATCAAAATCTAAACTGGTCTGAAAATTGTTAAATACGTTCCAAAAAGGCAATGAATGCGCTCTTTCAAATTAAAAGAAACCTTACTTCGGCCTGTCTCTGGAAGGTTAAGTTGAACTATATGTCGAGATGCATGATCTTCTTTTTCAATTGTCAATGAGAAACGGTGATTATGATATTGAGGAAACCTTAGATTATATTGCTTCGCTAGGAAACACCAGACAAAATCAAAGAGGAGAATACAGGCTGTGCAAATCAAGATTTATGAAAACCGATGACAACTTCTTCCGACGAACAAAACTGCTCTTCAACTACGTATCACGAACGTGCCCTAATTTTGGCAACGAAATTCACAAAGATACCTTACAGAAAATGTATTGGCACTTTTTTAATAGACACTAGTTCGAGGAACACAAATGCACATGGAGAATTATAAGCAGATGTGGAAACTGTAACATCACAAACAAGATAAAACTAAACAGATGAATTTGAATTTGGGCGCGAACCCTTGAAAACTGTCTGCAAATTTTTTACTACTACTACTACTACTAATCGAGATGCAAAAGGATGAATTTTGGTCGGGTTTGTTATGGTGAAAATTTTTCCTTTGGGACAGTGTGATGGCTGAAATTTCAGATTTCAAATACCTATGTAAAATGGTCGACAACCGGCTGAAATGTGAAAAACATATTGATTAGGTTCGTGGGAAATTAGCTAAATTCAATGGATTGCTCTTTAGGGGTAGTCTTTTTTTTTCAAACCTGCACTTGTGAATTCTTACACTTGCTCTGTAAAGCCAATAGTATCGTATGGGTTAATTGCGTATGGCTCGACTTCAAAAGCCTGTTGAAAAAAGTTTTAACGCAAAAGTATATTTTAAAAACTATTTACTTGAAACACAAATTTGATCATGCTTCATACATCTTGCATGCATTTGACATTGAGGCTGTTGTCGATTTATACATCAGACATTGTTTTTCTGAAACTTTAAAACAACTTAGAGGAAAAAGCCCACTTAAAACTTTCAATTTGGATTCACAGGAAAATCGATGTATTGCTCGAGCTTGTACAGCCGAAACTTTGCCTCACCTAAAAAGAAGAACTCAAATAATGCGTCGGTCATGGCAAAACATTTTCCGTAAATGCTACAAGTTTTGCAATTAAACGATATGATATCATGATTTGGAACAGGTAACGGAGCATCAACTACAGCAACATTTCAAAAACACGTATTCACTTATAGATCAACAATTTTTTTTCTTGATTATTAATAGATATGTGTCATTTTTTAGCGCGGGGTTCAGGTCGGATATTATCTCGCTATTTCTGTCTTAGGTTTTTCAGGGTCCTGCTTCGAAATGCTGTTTAGCTTTATGCATGATCCGAGGTTAGTTTTTCTGTACAAGTAGTTTCATAGGTTTAATTTGTGTATAACTCTCGCCTAAATAAATTATCTACAATGGAAGTACCATCGCCGGTTATTTGGGAGAAAGTGTATAAACTAGACTGAAAAAAAAGGTTTCTGGCAAAATCTGGTCAGGTAAGTTTATAATCAGCCCATAGGTGAAAAGTAACTTGTTCGTGGACTTGGGCCATCAGGCGAAGAGTATTCGTTACTGCTTGAGATATACTACATTTAGATACCTTTTTGTTCCAACAAATGGAGAGGAAGCTTGTCTTGAGTGTTATAGTTTGTTTTTCACTTAAAATCAGGTTCCACAATATAATTATCGGTATGATCTATATTAAAGCCAATTCAGCCGTGATTCGAAATACACTAAAAATATTAAAGAGTTGTCCCAGTTTCGAGGGAAACCGGTTTGAAAGTTTTGAGTTTTAGTATAATTTCGAGCGATTTATTTGAAATTTTGTCGTAGGCTGAAAACTTGATTTTACGAAAAAAATAAGCTTGTTTTAAGAGCTTTCATTTAGCGTTTACCTGGCAAAAAAAAGTTTTTTCTAACATTTTCAAACTATTGTACAAGTTTCGAATTGTGTGTTTCAAACCGATCCCTTCTGTGCTACGTGTAGAGCTAGGGTCAATGAAGTGGAGATTTAATGATATATTTTGAGAATGTATACAGAGTGTGCGTCCTTCAAGCTCAACTCGATGAGAGCCCACAGGCGCGCCTGCTTTCAAGTGCTCAGATACTCGGGGTTTTCAGCTACCGGGAAATTTGACCGACATAGCAGGCTGGACAGCCTGAATACTGATTTTTGAACGCAACCCGACTAGTATGATCACTCTAAATGCGCGGGAGTAGAGCATTTGTTATCCAGCACTATAAACAGCGCATGCACCGTTAAGTTGTTACATGCGGTTTGTCAGTTGATCAGATACCGCCAGTAAAACCAGTGAACAGTCTGTTTCAAATCTTTTCAAATTAGTTTTCGATTTTTTTAAAAGGCAGTAAATGTACTGAAGACTCTTTAATGGGTCGTGTTGATTCTTTCATTTTTTCCTGGTTAATTTCGAAAGTGGATTTCAATTTTCAGATTTTCCAGCGGAATAAATTTTTTTTCTAATTTTCCAGTTTTTTCAAATTGAGTTAATTTTATCAAAAAAGTGTTAATAATACATTGTTCTTGAAGTTCAAAGATCTTTAAGGCCATATATTTTCCACTTGAAATTTCCATAGTTGTCATTTTTAGAGCGGCCAGCAAAGCTGTTGAAAAATGAAGTATCTCATATGTGTTAAAGTCTCAAGTGCGCTACTCGAGTTCTCCAACTATTCTTTTTATTACACCTGCGAGAGCAAGTGTCTTTTAATCGGTAACTAGACTTTTTTCGCAAAAAAAACTTTTCTGGTTTAACAGAGTCACTTGGTATCTTGGTTCATATTGAATTCAAAATTCCACGAGTCTCTGGCACAAGTACTCTGGATACCATTACGAGAATACCGAATACGCCTGGGACGGCTAAAGTCCTGGATTAGAATCTGGCCAGGACCTGTTTTTTTTTCAAACAGGAAACATTTCGTTTCCAAAAAACTTTTATTTTATGGGCCTACTAGCCTAGTTTTGAGGCGCTCGAGTGAACCATAATTTTTATACTTTCCTCCGATCGCACAAAACGTTGAAAATCTTAAAATAAAATTTATAGTTCAAATTTTTTTATGACACTAATTTTGTTGCTCAAAAATTGTTTTCGAGTTTTCATTAAACGCTGTCGCATGTGCTTCTGGACGTGTTTTCCGCAAACATAACATCATTCGAGACATGATTTTGAAATTTTTTATTTGAAATTTTTCGTTTTTTATGCACTTAGTTGCTTCCTTTCCTGTCTGCTATCTTGCAATGCTGTTTTAGTGTTCAATATGTATAAAATTGTAAAAAATATATATGTAAAAAGTCGAATTTCGTTTGTCTGCTTATGTTTTGTCGGCTTAGTTGCCACACCGGGGAGTTTTATTGTGCTGTCAGCAGTTTTCACCGTAGATGCAAGTGTTTTTGGTTTACTCCTGTAATTTGTAAAATTTTCTTTTTTCCGCTCATAAGCTTTTTTCGACCTAAATGGTTTTGGCTTACTTTTATCGGCGGATTTACCTTATTTTGTGTCGCTTCAAAGGCAAAATTGATTGAATTTTTTTGAAAAGTTCAGATAGTTTCTATTGCAAGATTTCAAAATTTTAAACTTAATTTTACGACAACAATTTCTTGTGGCATTTATTTTGTTTTCGGTTCGATGGGTGTCCACGCACTTGTTATCTGCTTAAGCCCCGCTCAGTAAATACTTAAAGTTTATTTAATGCTTAGTTTTTCGAAACAATACTTAATTAAAGCTTAGTTTTTCGAAACAAGTTTTGTTATTTCCGTCTCATTTTCTAATCGGTAGCTTCGCCTCTGTTTGAACATGAACTACTAGTGCAATTCAACTTTATCAAAATTGTTTCATTGTTGTACTTCTGCTGCGAAATTCTGCTGCCGAATAACTTTGTGAAGTAGTATTTTTCGAAATGTTTTTGAAAGATTACATAGCAAACCTTTGTTTTTCAAGGCATATTTTATTTTTCATTTTTTTTTAAAAAAATTTTTCAACTGTTTTTTTTTTAAATTGAAATTCTGAAGTTGGAAGTTTTTTCAAATGTTAAATTTTTGGTTTCTTTGCATTCATTGAATCTCCCAACTGTATGTTGGCTATGTCTTTGTGCAGAGTATAGTTTTGCTGACTTCTTGCTTGAGTTTGCGAAGTGCAGCTTCGTTTCTGTATTTTTGTATGTTTAGCACAAAATTTTTTAAGGGTCGCTGATAGTAGTTCAGACTCCTATTTAGATCGTGCTGATTTTTTAAATTCTTTTTTTTTTCAGGAAATGTCCTAAAATGCTCTTTTACCTACAGTAAGTGCTTTCATACATTTTAATGCATTCATGAATGCCCTTAGCTATATGTGCAATTTTTCAGTTAGTTCATTTCAAATTCATTTCTAAAAGGCAGGCAAAAATGGCTCTCCAGTTACGAAATAGGAAATGGCGCGAAAAATTATGATCGATTTCTAGTTTTAAAGGTGGAATTTAATTTTCAATTTTCCAGTGGAGTAATTATAGAATGCTCTTGAAAGTCAAAGAGCTTGGAGGCCCACTAATTTGTTTGTATGAAATTCGAAAGTTGAAGTCAATTTTGTTTTGGTTTCTTTGCGTTCATTGACTCTTCCAACTGCCTGTTGGCAAGGTTTTTTTTGCATAGAGTAGCAGTTAGCTTTTTTTGCTTGTATTTGCAAGTGCAGCTTCGCCTCTGTATTTTTGTATGTTTTGGCATAAAATGTTTTAGAGTCGCTGAAAGTAGTTCAGACACTTAATAGATCGTGATGATTTTTTGTTCTTTTTTTTCAGTTTGCTTAAAATGATAACTTCAATGATTTTCACTAGGTGTAATAATCAGGTCGTTGAATTTCTCAGTTGATCAGATACCGCCAGTAAAACCAGTGAACAGTCTGTTTCAAATCTTTTCAAATTAGTTTTCGATTTTTTTAAAAGGCAGTAAATGTACTGAAGACTCTTTAATGGGTCGTGTTGATTCTTTCATTTTTTCCTGGTTAATTTCGAAAGTGGATTTCAATTTTCAGATTTTCCAGCGGAATAAATTTTTTTCTAATTTTCCAGTTTTTTCAAATTGAGTTAATTTTATCAAAAAAGTGTCAATAATACATTGTTCTTGAAGTTCAAAGATCTTTAAGGCCATATATTTTCCACTTGAAATTTCGAAAGTTGTCATTTTTAGAGCGGCCAGCAAAGCTGTTGAAAAATGAAGTATCTCATATGTGTTAAAGTCTCAAGTGCGCTACTCGAGTTCTCCAACTATTCTTTTTATTACACCTGCGAGAGCAAGTGTCTTTTAATCGGTAACTAGACTTTTTTCGCAAAAAAAAACTTTTCTGGTTTAACAGAGTCACTTGGTATCTTGGTTCATATTGAATTCAAAATTCCAAGAGTCTCTGGCACAAGTACTCTGGATACCATTACGAGAATACCGAATACGCCTGGGACGGCTAAAGTCCTGGATAAGAATCTGGCCAGGACCTGTTTTTTTTTCAAACAGGAAACATTTCGTTTCAAAAAAACTTTTATTTTATGGGCCTACTAGCCTAATTTTGAGGCGCTCGAGTGAACCATAATTTTTATACTTTCCTCCGATCGCACAAAACGTTGAAAATCTTAAAGTATAATTTATAGTTCAAATTTTTTTATGACACTAATTTTGTTGCTCAAAAATTGTTTTCGAGTTTTCATTAAACGCTGTCGCATGTGCTTCTGGACGTGTTTTCCGCAAACATAACATCATTCGAGACATGATTTTGAAATTTTTTATTTGAAATTTTTCGTTTTTTATGCACTTAGTTGCTTCCTTTCCTGTCTGCTATCTTGCAATGCTGTTTTTGTGTTCAATATGTATAAAATTGTAAAAGAAATATATGTAAAAAAATTGAAGTCGAATTTCGTTTGTCTGCTTATGTTTTGTCGGCTTAGTTGCCACACCGGGGAGTTTTATTGTGCTGTCAGCAGTTTTCACCGTAGATGCAAGTGTTTTTGGTTTGCTCCTGTAATTTGTAAAATTTTCTTTTTTCCGCTCATAAGCTTTTTTCGACTTAAATGGTTTTGGCTTACTTTTATCGGCGGATTTACCTTATTTTGTGTCGCTTCAAAGGCAAAATTGATTGAATTTTTTTGAAAAGTTCAGATAGTTTCTATTGCAAGATTTCAAAATTTTAAACTTAATTGCTCAGAGTTTTTTTTACGACAACAATTTCTTGTGGCATTTATTTTGTTTTCGGTTCGATAGGTGTCCACGCACTTGTTATCTGCTTAAGCCCCGCTCAGTAAATACTTAAAGTTTATTTAATGCTTAGTTTTTCGAAACAATACTTAATTAAAGCTTAGTTTTTCGAAACAAGTTTTGTTATTTCCGTCTCATTTTCTAATCGGTAGCTTCGCCTCTGTTTGAACATGAACTACTAGTGCAATTCAACTTTATCAAAATTGTTTCATTGTTGTACTTCTGCTGCGAAATTCTGCTGCCGAATAACTTTGTGAAGTAGTATTTTTCGAAATTTTTTTGAAAGATTACATAGCAAACCTTTGTTTTTCAAGGCATATTTTATTTTTCATTTTTTTTTTAAAATTTTTCAACTGTTTTTTTTTAAATTGAAATTCTGAAGTTGGAAGTTTTTTCAAATGTTAAATTTTTGGTTTCTTTGCATTCATTGAATCTCCCAACTGTATGTTGGCTATGTCTTTGTGCAGAGTATAGTTTTGCTGACTTCTTGCTTGAGTTTGCGAAGTGCAGCTTCGTTTCTGTATTTTTGTATGTTTAGCACAAAATTTTTTAAGGGTCGCTGATAGTAGTTCAGACTCCTATTTAGATCGTGCTGATTTTTTAAATTCTTTTTTTTTCAGGAAATGTCCTAAAATGCTCTTTTACCTACAGTAAGTGCTTTCATACATTTTAATGCATTCATGAATGCCCTTAGCTATATGTGCAATTTTTCAGTTAGTTCATTTCAAATTCATTTCTAAAAGGCAGGCAAAAATGGCTCTCCAGTTACGAAATAGGAAATGGCGCGAAAAATTATGATCGATTTCTAGTTTTAAAGGTGGAATTTAATTTTCAATTTTCCAGTGGAGTAATTATAGAATGCTCTTGAAAGTCAAAGAGCTTGGAGGCCCACTAATTTGTTTGTATGAAATTCGAAAGTTGAAGTCAATTTTGTTTTGGTTTCTTTGCGTTCATTGACTCTTCCAACTGCCTGTTGGCAAGGTTTTTTTTGCATAGAGTAGCAGTTAGCTTTTTTTGCTTGTATTTGCAAGTGCAGCTTCGCCTCTGTATTTTTGTATGTTTTGGCATAAAATGTTTTAGAGTCGCTGAAAGTAGTTCAGACACTTAATAGATCGTGATGATTTTTTGTTCTTTTTTTTCAGTTTGCTTAAAATGATAACTTCAATGATTTTCACTAGGTGTAATAATCAGGTCGTTGAATTTCTCAGTTGATCAGATACCGCCAGTAAAACCAGTGAACAGTCTGTTTCAAATCTTTTCAAATTAGTTTTCGATTTTTTTAAAAGGCAGTAAATGTACTGAAGACTCTTTAATGGGTCGTGTTGATTCTTTCATTTTTTCCTGGTTAATTTCGAAAGTGGATTTCAATTTTCAGATTTTCCAGCGGAATAAATTTTTTTCTAATTTTCCAGTTTTTTCAAATTGAGTTAATTTTATCAAAAAAGTGTCAATAATACATTGTTCTTGAAGTTCAAAGATCTTTAAGGCCATATATTTTCCACTTGAAATTTCGAAAGTTGTCATTTTTAGAGCGGCCAGCAAAGCTGTTGAAAAATGAAGTATCTCATATGTGTTAAAGTCTCAAGTGCGCTACTCGAGTTCTCCAACTATTCTTTTTATTACACCTGCGAGAGCAAGTGTCTTTTAATCGGTAACTAGACTTTTTTCGCAAAAAAAAACTTTTCTGGTTTAACAGAGTCACTTGGTATCTTGGTTCATATTGAATTCAAAATTCCAAGAGTCTCTGGCACAAGTACTCTGGATACCATTACGAGAATACCGAATACGCCTGGGACGGCTAAAGTCCTGGATTAGAATCTGGCCAGGACCTGTTTTTTTTTCAAACAGGAAACATTTCGTTTCAAAAAAACTTTTATTTTATGGGCCTACTAGCCTAATTTTGAGGCGCTCGAGTGAACCATAATTTTTATACTTTCCTCCGATCGCACAAAACGTTGAAAATCTTAAAATATAATTTATAGTTCAAATTTTTTTATGACACTAATTTTGTTGCTCAAAAATTGTTTTCGAGTTTTCATTAAACGCTGTCGCATGTGCTTCTGGACGTGTTTTCCGCAAACATAACATCATTCGAGACATGATTTTGAAATTTTTTATTTGAAATTTTTCGTTTTTTATGCACTTAGTTGCTTCCTTTCCTGTCTGCTATCTTGCAATGCTGTTTTTGTGTTCAATATATATAAAATTGTAAAAGAAATATATGTAAAAAAATTGAAGTCGAATTTCGTTTGTCTGCTTATGTTTTGTCGGCTTAGTTGCCACACCGGGGAGTTTTATTGTGCTGTCAGCAGTTTTCACCGTAGATGCAAGTGTTTTTGGTTTGCTCCTGTAATTTGTAAAATTTTCTTTTTTCCGCTCATAAGCTTTTTTCGACCTAAATGGTTTTGGCTTACTTTTATCGGCGGATTTACCTTATTTTGTGTCGCTTCAAAGGCAAAATTGATTGAATTTTTTTGAAAACTTCAGATAGTTTCTATTGCAAGATTTCAAAATTTTAAACTTAATTGCTCAGAGTTTTTTTACGACAACAATTTCTTGTGGCATTTATTTTGTTTTCGGTTCGATAGGTGTCCACGCACTTGTTATCTGCTTAAGCCCCGCTCAGTAAATACTTAAAGTTTATTTAATGCTTAGTTTTTCGAAACAATACTTAATTAAAGCTTAGTTTTTCGAAACAAGTTTTGTTATTTCCGTCTCATTTTCTAATCGGTAGCTTCGCCTCTGTTTGAACATGAACTACTAGTGCAATTCAACTTTATCAAAATTGTTTCATTGTTGTACTTCTGCTGCGAAATTCTGCTGCCGAATAACTTTGTGAAGTAGTATTTTTCGAAATGTTTTTGAAAGATTACATAGCAAACCTTTGTTTTTCAAGGCATATTTTATTTTTCATTTTTTTTTTAAAAAATTTTTCAACTGTTTTTTTTTTAAATTGAAATTCTGAAGTTGGAAGTTTTTTCAAATGTTAAATTTTTGGTTTCTTTGCATTCATTGAATCTCCCAACTGTATGTTGGCTATGTCTTTGTGCAGAGTATAGTTTTGCTGACTTCTTGCTTGAGTTTGCGAAGTGCAGCTTCGTTTCTGTATTTTTGTATGTTTAGCACAAAATTTTTTAAGGGTCGCTGATAGTAGTTCAGACTCCTATTTAGATCGTGCTGATTTTTTAAATTCTTTTTTTTTTCAGGAAATGTCCTAAAATGCTCTTTTACCTACAGTAAGTGCTTTCATACATTTTAATGCATTCATGAATGCCCTTAGCTATATGTGCAATTTTTCAGTTAGTTCATTTCAAATTCATTTCTAAAAGGCAGGCAAAAATGGCTCTCCAGTTACGAAATAGGAAATGGCGCGAAAAATTATGATCGATTTCTAGTTTTAAAGGTGGAATTTAATTTTCAATTTTCCAGTGGAGTAATTATAGAATGCTCTTGAAAGTCAAAGAGCTTGGAGGCCCACTAATTTGTTTGTATGAAATTCGAAAGTTGAAGTCAATTTTGTTTTGGTTTCTTTGCGTTCATTGACTCTTCCAACTGCCTGTTGGCAAGGTTTTTTTTGCATAGAGTAGCAGTTAGCTTTTTTCGCTTGTATTTGCAAGTGCAGCTTCGCCTCTGTATTTTTGTATGTTTTGGCATAAAATGTTTTAGAGTCGCTGAAAGTAGTTCAGACACTTAATAGATCGTGATGATTTTTTGTTCTTTTTTTTTCAGTTTGCTTAAAATGATAACTTCAATGATTTTCACTAGGTGTAATAATCAGGTCGTTGAATTTCTCAGTTGATCAGATACCGCCAGTAAAACCAGTGAACAGTCTGTTTCAAATCTTTTCAAATTAGTTTTCGATTTTTTTAAAAGGCAGTAAATGTACTGAAGACTCTTTAATGGGTCGTGTTGATTCTTTCATTTTTTCCTGGTTAATTTCGAAAGTGGATTTCAATTTTCAGATTTTCCAGCGGAATAAATTTTTTTCTAATTTTCCAGTTTTTTCAAATTGAGTTAATTTTATCAAAAAAGTGTCAATAATACATTGTTCTTGAAGTTCAAAGATCTTTAAGGCCATATATTTTCCACTTGAAATTTCGAAAGTTGTCATTTTTAGAGCGGCCAGCAAAGCTGTTGAAAAATGAAGTATCTCATATGTGTTAAAGTCTCAAGTGCGCTACTCGAGTTCTCCAACTATTCTTTTTATTACACCTGCGAGAGCAAGTGTCTTTTAATCGGTAACTAGACTTTTTTCGCAAAAAAAAACTTTTCTGGTTTAACAGAGTCACTTGGTATCTTGGTTCATATTGAATTCAAAATTCCAAGAGTCTCTGGCACAAGTACTCTGGATACCATTACGAGAATACCGAATACGCCTGGGACGGCTAAAGTCCTGGATTAGAATCTGGCCAGGACCTGTTTTTTTTTCAAACAGGAAACATTTCGTTTCAAAAAAACTTTTATTTTATGGGCCTACTAGCCTAATTTTGAGGCGCTCGAGTGAACCATAATTTTTATACTTTCCTCCGATCGCACAAAACGTTGAAAATCTTAAAATATAATTTATAGTTCAAATTTTTTTATGACACTAATTTTGTTGCTCAAAAATTGTTTTCGAGTTTTCATTAAACGCTGTCGCATGTGCTTCTGGACGTGTTTTCCGCAAACATAACATCATTCGAGACATGATTTTGAAATTTTTTATTTGAAATTTTTCGTTTTTTATGCACTTAGTTGCTTCCTTTCCTGTCTGCTATCTTGCAATGCTGTTTTTGTGTTCAATATATATAAAATTGTAAAAGAAATATATGTAAAAAAATTGAAGTCGAATTTCGTTTGTCTGCTTATGTTTTGTCGGCTTAGTTGCCACACCGGGGAGTTTTATTGTGCTGTCAGCAGTTTTCACCGTAGATGCAAGTGTTTTTGGTTTGCTCCTGTAATTTGTAAAATTTTCTTTTTTCCGCTCATAAGCTTTTTTCGACCTAAATGGTTTTGGCTTACTTTTATCGGCGGATTTACCTTATTTTGTGTCGCTTCAAAGGCAAAATTGATTGAATTTTTTTGAAAAGTTCAGATAGTTTCTATTGCAAGATTTCAAAATTTTAAACTTAATTGCTCAGAGTTTTTTTTACGACAACAATTTCTTGTGGCATTTATTTTGTTTTCGGTTCGATAGGTGTCCACGCACTTGTTATCTGCTTAAGCCCCGCTCAGTAAATACTTAAAGTTTATTTAATGCTTAGTTTTTCGAAACAATACTTAATTAAAGCTTAGTTTTTCGAAACAAGTTTTGTTATTTCCGTCTCATTTTCTAATCGGTAGCTTCGCCTCTGTTTGAACATGAACTACTAGTGCAATTCAACTTTATCAAAATTGTTTCATTGTTGTACTTCTGCTGCGAAATTCTGCTGCCGAATAACTTTGTGAAGTAGTATTTTTCGAAATGTTTTTGAAAGATTACATAGCAAACCTTTGTTTTTCAAGGCATATTTTATTTTTCATTTTTTTTAAAAATTTTTTTCAACTGTTTTTTTTTTAAATTGAAATTCTGAAGTTGGAAGTTTTTTCAAATGTTAAATTTTCGGTTTCTTTGCATTCATTGAATCTCCCAACTGTATGTTGGCTATGTCTTTGTGCAGAGTATAGTTTTGCTGACTTCTTGCTTGAGTTTGCGAAGTGCAGCTTCGTTTCTGTATTTTTGTATGTTTAGCACAAAATTTTTTAAGGGTCGCTGATAGTAGTTCAGACTCCTATTTAGATCGTGCTGATTTTTTAAATTCTTTTTTTTTTCAGGAAATGTCCTAAAATGCTCTTTTACCTACAGTAAGTGCTTTCATACATTTTAATGCATTCATGAATGCCCTTAGCTATATGTGCAATTTTTCAGTTAGTTCATTTCAAATTCATTTCTAAAAGGCAGGCAAAAATGGCTCTCCAGTTACGAAATAGGAAATGGCGCGAAAAATTATGATCGATTTCTAGTTTTAAAGGTGGAATTTAATTTTCAATTTTCCAGTGGAGTAATTATAGAATGCTCTTGAAAGTCAAAGAGCTTGGAGGCCCACTAATTTGTTTGTATGAAATTCGAAAGTTGAAGTCAATTTTGTTTTGGTTTCTTTGCGTTCATTGACTCTTCCAACTGCCTGTTGGCAAGGTTTTTTTTGCATAGAGTAGCAGTTAGCTTTTTTTCGCTTGTATTTGCAAGTGCAGCTTCGCCTCTGTATTTTTGTATGTTTTGGCATAAAATGTTTTAGAGTCGCTGAAAGTAGAAGTAGTTCAGACACTTAATAGATCGTGATGATTTTTTGTTCTTTTTTTTTCAGTTTGCTTAAAATGATAACTTCAATGATTTTCACTAGGTGTAATAATCAGGTCGTTGAATTTCTCTAAAGAGCTTCTGAGAATATCGTTGTCTTAATTGCAGTAGTTTGAGTTCATTGCAAAAAAACTTATCTGATATTTTTTTAATTCGTGTTTTGTCTAGATTTGTTAATTTTGCAGAAAAACTAAAGGGTCTAAAGTGGCAACTGATCCACGAGTTTCAAAACACACAAATCGTTTTTTTTTTCAATAAACTGGGCATTTTCGTTAAAGTCCTGCCTGCCTGTTCAGAAATAAAAAGTTTCAGTTTATAGGAAAAAAGATAATTTTCATTTAGTGAATAAACAAAGATTTCAAGAATCAAAATTTCGTGAACCTTTTTGCTCTGCTTAATCGGAACTGTATACATTGATCGAATAGCTCTGAGTTTTGAAAAAAAAAATCAGAAAAGATGACTTCGAAAAGGTTTAGAGTAATTTTATTACCTAAAATCATAGTTCAAAAATCAAAAGCTTGAGTTTTATTTTCCAGTAACCTCCATGTTTTATAAATTGGCCTTTTTATAGGGCTAAACAAGGAAAATAGAAAATGAAAAACTTTTAGTTCGTATCCTATGATGCTTCTGATTAGCAAGCGTTATCAAATCGGAATGTAGACTTTTCGGATTTACAACCTGTTTAACTAAAACACCGAATATTTTATGCAGTTATTACACTAGCCAGCTTGTGAGCTTTAGTGTATGAGTACGAACGTCCTTTTTTTAACCTAACCCGCAAACAAAAGTGTTCATTAAAGGTGTTCACTTATTTGGTGGCACTTTTGCTATAATCACGACCTAGAGCATTGGAAGTTTCTTAGCTTTTGTTCTCTGCTTCTGTTCTCTGCTTCATTTGTGGCTAGTGTTTGTGATTTATCAAGCGTCCGTGGCTGAATAGCTATCGAGTGAGACTCATAATCTCTAGGTCGCAGATTAAATCCCAGACGTAGCGAGTTTTAATCAATTCGAGGCTTATCTATCTATATATCTATATACTCTATTTAAATGCGAGTGACTTCTATCTTCCATGTTTAAGCATAATAATTTTGCATGTTTAACGAAAGAGTTTTTTCATGTTTAAGCTAATCGTGTTTTGCAATGCTTAAGAAAATTTTTAAATTAGTTTTCCGCAAGGTCATTAAATTTCAGTAGTTTTTTTGCGAGGCCAAATTAATTCTGTCTGTCTGTCTGTATACCTGCTTTTTAAATTAATTTGATTATGTCTGTCTACCCGTCTCCTAATTTTTAAACTTTCATCTATCTATTATATATTTAAATGCGGGCTTCACTATCTCGCCATGCTTAGGCTTTTTCAACGTATTTTTTTTGCATGTTTAACAAAAGAGTTTTTTGACGTTTAAGCTATATCGTATATTGCTATGGTTAAGGTTTTTCAATTTTCCAGTTTAAATTCGGTGTGTATTTCATCAAGTTTGAAATTAGCAAGCTAAAAGTAGGATGTTGTCAGAGTTTTCCCATGCTTTGCGATTCTGGCCTCCATATATGAATAACCAAATCCTTTTAGTTTACGAGATAGGCAATTTCCGAGATTTTTTAAAAATTTCTAGAAAAATCAATTTTAAAAAAATTCCCAATTTTTGAAATTCTCACCCTGTAATTGGGTGCTGTCAGGGTATTGTCAGGGGTTGCGAATCTTGCCTCCAAATCTAACTTCTCAAATCCGTGTAATTTTCGAGATATGACTGACGTTTTATATGACGAAAATATTCAAAAACTTGGATTTCAAAAAAATTCCAAAATGTTGGAGATCTCATTCCTGCTGCTGGATTTTGCGACGGTACTATCAGGGGTTGCGAATCTTCCCTCTGATTATGGCTGCTCAAATCCTTGTAGTTTTCGGGATATGACTTTTTTTAGGATTTTCTCCGAAATTTTCAAAAAACTCATGTTGAAAAATTCCAAAACGTTAAAGATCTCAATCCGTTGTTGGAATCTGTGAGGGTACTCACAAGGGGTTGCAAATCTTGCCACTGAGTATGGCTGCTCAAATTCTTCTAGTTTCTCCTTATTCTTTTTGCACTTTATAGAGTTGCTCTTTGTCGTTTTCTCGGTAGTGTTTGTGCAGCGCCTCTGTTCCATTCGTCCAGCATTCATTTCTAGCAAAACTTGCTCTTTTTATTGAAAATTCAAATTTAACTCCTGGCTACCAAAACTAGTTAACTGCTAAGGGCCTAGGCTCGAATACGGTCAGCTTCTTTTTTTTTTTAAAAAACCCAAAGTGTTTAGTATTAGAAAAATCATCGGACTATCAGTTTTCTGCTTATGTTTTGTTGGTTTAGTTTCCTCATTTCTTATCTTTCTTGCGCCTTAATCTATTTTTATTGTAAATGAAAGAGTTTTGGATTCTTTTATGTAATTTGTAAAAATAAAAGCTCTGACTCAGTGTATTTTTTTTCGCTTAAAAGCTTTCTTTGGCCTAAATAGTCTCGACTTTTTTAAATTGATTTATGGACCTATATTTGAGTCTGATGAAGCATAAACTAGATTTTCACCTTTTTTCGCGTTTCCGAAAAAGGTGGGCCGTAAAAATTTACCGAACTTATAGCTCAAAGTTTTTCATTAGTATCTTCTTTTCTTTTTGCTCGATCAGTTTTTGAGAGTATTTTTTGACGATGATTTTGTTTAACACATGGTCTCCTCAAATTGAACATCTGTCGAGACAAAAAATTGCAAACTTTTGTAGATTTATTTATTTTGATTGATTTTGAAAAAGTTTTTTTTCCATGTTTGTTATCGCATGTGGTGCGAAGCTCCGCTTCGCTTACGTCTCAAAGTTTCAACAGTTTGGGTGGCTCAAGTTTTCCGACTCAACTTACAGTTTTAGTTATGGGTTAATAGCATGCAGCTAAGCTAATCGACTTCATACATTTACCATACGTCCCTGTCGTAATAGTTATAGCATCATGAAAATTCTACTGATTGAAATCGTGAAAAAATGGTTGAAAAGTAAGTGGTTGATCTTCACTGATGTTAGCTCGAAGAAAACCGAAAAGGTTCTAAATTTTTGACAAAACTAGATTTACTGATAAATATCCCTGAAAATTGTCAAGTATTTATATTCTCACAGCCTAGAAATGAATATCAAAATTCTAGTAACAACCGAAATTCTTGTGGTTTGCACTTCGATAGCACGTGTCTTGTAATCGGGAGCTACTTTTTTTCTCCGTTAACAACTTCTCTTACAAATCTGTAAGAAAAGGAACTTGCTTTATTAATGAACCTTAAAATTTTCAGGTTCCTTTTTTCTTGTTCTAGAGGTAACGCGGTTGCATTTGCATCTTAAGGTTTTGTGCTTTCTTTCAGTATGTATGAACTGAACTTTTTTCCGGGAAAAATTGAATTGTCAGATTTCATTTGTCTGCTTAGTTGCCATATCACAGAATTTTTTCTGCTGTAAACAGTTTTCATACTAAATCAAATATTATTAGGAATTGATTTACTCCTGTAGTTTTCAATTTTGCTAGCCCTATCGTACTATATTTTTTTTCGCGTAAAAGCCTTATTCGGCCGAGATGGTTTCAGATTTTATTTTATCGGCTTTGTCAAATGATTGAAGGGCAAAAATAGAAAAAAATTTTAAAAATAATTCAGGTCGGTTGTGGTATAAAATTCAAAGTTATACAACATAATCGCTCAAATTTTTTTATGACCAAAATTTCAGATGGCATTTTTTTTCCGGCTCAATGATCGTCTATCGTCGTAACGTCGGCTTGATAGCAGCTCAGTAAAAGCTTATTCAGTTCTAGTAGTTGTGTTTCTCGATTATTTTCTGAAACTGGTTTTTTATTTCTAAAAAAAAGTATTTATATTTTTTCAACCTTCTCGACTTTGATTTATCCATTTTATTTTATTTTCGCAATTTTGTAGTGCAAAACTTGCGTTGTATCGTTTTGATTGTATTATATCTCCGTTGTTTCAATGAAGAACTATGTCATAATTATTATTATTGAGAGTAAATGAACGTGGTGAAGACTCGTAAATAGGTCGTGATTATTTTTTCAGTTTTTTTTTCCAGTAAAAAGTCTTAAAATTTGTCCACGCTCACAGTTGATTTTTCGTGGTTTGACTTTGATTTCATTTTAAGTTTAGTTCATACTTTTGTTAAAAGGAAGCCAAACAACCATCGAACAGCGAATAAGTACTTGTCACGAAAATGTGATCGAAGTCTAGTTCCAAAATTGGATTTATATTTTTCGAAATATCAGCGGAATAAACTATTTACTTCTGGATCCCGGATTCTCACATTGGAAGTTGGAATAAAATCTTAATTACAGTTTTGCACCCGCTTCTGTTTATCTGATATATCATAGCTTTAGAGGAAATCAGCGTTCATCGACAATTTTGTAATACTGTTTGCGTCGACTAGTTAATAATTCGTTAGTAAGTTTTTGTATGCAGATGATAGATATCAAAACAACTTAATCAATAATTTCCGTAAGAGCAGATTACTATAAAGTCATGACCGAGCGAATCTGGGAATCAAAAGCAATATGCCAACCGTGGACTCAGAAAAAGTTAGAATATATTTGGTGGAATGTTTTACGCAAATGTTGAAATTGAAATAGCAACCAATAGTGGTAACGTAGGAAACGTATCCTGGGCGTTTTAAGGAACGATGATTTCATGGCAGAAAAAAGAAACTGCTTGATTAGGTCTATAAAATTTTCTTTAGTCAATTGTACTGTATGTACGCATCACCTTGGTATCGACTGAAAAAATGCGTCCTCATGTTTACATCGGCTGACAGAAATTGGAGCGCTTAAAAATTTTGTGAAAGTGTCGTATTAGATTGATGTGTTGTAAGAAAAATTTCAATCAATTGCACACAAGACAACAACATAAAATCACAAGTGTTCAAAAATAACATGCTCATGTGTAACTTTAATAGTTGTTTAAATTAAAAGTAAAGAAATGTGTTTCAGTTATTCTTCAAAATGTAATTGATAATGAGGTTCAGCAGAAATTGCCAGTTGAAGGAAGTTTTGGTGTATGTTCGCATGCTCTTAGCGAAACTTCCTTTAGCTGTTAATTTTTGTTGTGAATGCATGCCAATGTACTAGTATTAAAGTATTAAAGTATTACAGCTTAGTTGCTGTAAAGTTGCAATACAGCTTAGTTGCTGCTAAGGGTCGTACACATGTCAACTGTTGCCATTGTGATTAGCATGTTAATTTTTGTTGTGAATGCATGCCAATGTGCTAGTACAAAGTATTAAAGTATTACAGCTTAGTTGCTGTAAAGTTGAAATACAGCTTAGTTGCTGCTAAGGGTCGTACACATGTCAACTGTTGCCATTGTGATTAGCAAGGGCGTTGCAACTGGGTACTTGACTTTTTCCCGTAAATGCCACATGTTTTAACTTGCTACTTAATATATTCAAGTTCTATCAAACATCTAGCGCCTCTGGCGTAGTGGGAACCCACCTGCTTAAGACGATAAAGGGGTGTAGTTCGAGTCCGATCGGGACCTGTTGTCAAATTTCTGCTTTTTCTGCTTATCGTCCATCTGTTTATTTTTGTCGGCTAATTTCCCGTAGACCGACTCCATTTAAAAGTTCTGAAGATGTCTGAATGCTATTTCTAAAGCCCTATTGATGGAGATGTGAGCTACTATTTTAAATTATTTTATTGATTTTTTTTGTGAAATCTGTAGCTCTAGACTAATGTGCAAAGAATTATTACGCATGCGATTATTATGCTCGCGGTTAGCACGTATTGTCAATTTGGAACTTACTGCTTCTTGTAAACAACTTGTCCAAAAAAATCACCGAATCATTTCCCAAATAAGTGGACTCAGAAAAAGTTAGAATATATTTGGTGGAATGTTTTACGCAAATGTTGAAATTGAAATAGCAACCAATAGTGGTAACGTAGGAAACGTATCCTGGGCGTTTTAAGGAACGATGATTTCATGGCAGAAAAAAGAAACTGCTTGATTAGGTCTATAAAACTTTCTTTAGTCAATTGTACTGTATGTACGCATCACCTTGGTATCGACTGAAAAAATGCGTCCTCATGTTTACATCGGCTGACAAAAATTGGAGCGCTTAAAAATTTTGTGAAAGTGTCGTATTAGATTGATGTGTTGTAAGAAAAATTTCAATCAATTGCACACAAGACAACAACATAAAATCACAAGTGTTCAAAAATAACATGCTCATGTGTAACTTTAATAGTTGTTTAAATTAAAAGTAAAGAAATGTGTTTCAGTTATTCTTCAAAAGGTAATTGATAATGAGGTTCAGCAGAAATTGCCAGTTGAAGGAAGTTTTGGTGTATGTTCGCATGTTCTTAGCGAAACTTCCTTTAGCTGTTAATTTTTGTTGTGAATGCATGCCAATGTACTAGTATTAAAGTATTAAAGTATTACAGCTTAGTTGCTGTAAAGTTGCAATACAGCTTAGTTGCTGCTAAGGGTCGTACACATGTCAACTGTTGCCATTGTGATTAGCAAGGGTGTTGCAACTGGGTACTTGACTTTTTCCCGTAAATGCCACGTGTTTTAACTTGCTACTGAATATATTCAAGTTCTATCAAACATCTAGCGCCTCTGGCGTAGTGGGAACCCACCTGCTTAAGACGATAAAGGGGTGTAGTTCGAGTCCGATCGGGACCTGTTGTCAAATTTCTGCTTTTTCGGCTTATCGTTCATCTGTACATTTTTGTCGGCTAATTTCCTGTAGACCGACTCCATTTGAAAGTTCTGAAGATGTCTGAATGCTATTTCTAAAGCCCTATTGATGGAGATGTGAGCTACTATTTTTAAATTATTTTTAATGATTTCTTTGTGAAATCTGTAGCTCTAGACTAATGTCCAAAGAATTATTACGCATGCGATTATTATGCTCGCGGTTAGCACGTA
Source organism: Symsagittifera roscoffensis (assembly GCF_963678635.1). NCBI lineage: Eukaryota > Metazoa > Xenacoelomorpha > Acoela > Convolutidae > Symsagittifera > Symsagittifera roscoffensis. The sequence continues at coordinate 37,712,646 of NC_087068.1, forward strand.
TTGTCAATTTGGAACTTACTGTTTCTTGTAAACAACTTGTCCAAAAAAATCACCGAATCATTTCCCAAATAAGCACTTTCGTAACCAACAAATATGCACTTTCGTAATATGCAACTTCTTATTTTCTCAAATATGCACATTCGTAACCGTATCCAATATCGTATCCCGTTTCGGAATAATTTCAGTTTTTTCGTTCTTCCTTGCTTTTTTTATACAGGTTATAGAAGGCTAATACCTGATCGGCTTACTGGTCCGAAATTGCGCTATTGAATGAGCACAACAAGTTTTCAATGCGTGCGAATCTTTTTATGCGCCATTTTATTATTTTTTAGAAGTTTCCATGTTTTCACGCTTACGTAAAAACTTATTTAACAGAATCTCTTGAATCAGTTGGTATTTTGGTTCACAATGAATTCAAGTTTCTGAAATTCTGCGGTTCACTTAGTCTGGAGGTAACGAATACACCTTGGGTGGCAAAGGTCCCGGATTTGAATCTGACCAGGACCTTTTCTTTTTTAAAGGGGAAATTTTCCGTTTCATAAAAATTTGTTGGCCTAAAATATTTTGTATGAATTTCAGAAGATTTTCGAAGTGTAAATATTCTGTTTCACATAAAATTGTCGGCCAATTGTTTGTCTGCTTATCTGTTGTCGGCTTAGTTGTCACATATTCAATCGTTTCTTTTGCTGCGCGCATTTTTCTTTGAGGTTGATTTTAGTGTTTGATTTACTCCTAGAATCTGTAATTTTACTTGCCTTGACTTCGTATTTTCTTCTTTTTTTTGTTTCCTTTTAAAAAAATTCCTCGGCCCAAGTTATTTTGGCCTGTTTTTCATCGGCTTAATGACCTAATTTTGGGTCGTTTCAAGGGAAACACAACTTGAACACTCCCCTCTGCAATTTTTATGTTGGTTGTATGTTTACCAGTCGGTTTGTGATTTTTTTTTCCTATGGAAATGTAATTCCAAATTCATTGGAAAAATTTGAGTTTTTCTCAGAAACCTCTGTTGAATTTAAAAAAGATGGTATCAATGAAAAATTGCCTACTCCACTGTGTGCATGTATACTCCCCTAGAATCTCTTTTTACTTGACAATTAATTGTACAGCCTTCGAAAAAGTCTGTGAGGTATTATTTGACCCATAATTTGATTTTTTTTTTGTTTTCTTGATAAATACCCGTCTCAAATCTGAGTTTTAGGTTTCGATGAAAAGAACGGTTTCGAAAATTTTCCTGCATGAGCGGTTACGCCTTATTTTCTTACACAAAGTTATGACCCTCTGAATAATGAAATTTTTGAGATATTGGGTTCAATTAAAAGAACGGTTTGTGGGAAGCTCATATGCGTATGCAACTACTCATTTGCGCATCCAAATTTTTCTGACACCAAAAGTTATGGCCCTCGAAAAAGTCAAAATTTTGCGTATCCAAATTTTTCTGAAAAAGTCAAAGCCCTCGAAAAAGTTTTCACCAAAACTTATGGCCCTCGAAAAAGTCAAAATTTTGCGTATCCAAATTTTTGAAAAAGTCAGCTCATTTGCGTATCCAAATTTTTCTGACACCAAAAGTTATGGCCCTCGAAAAAGTCAAAATTTTGAACTTTTAAAAGTTTTTGACATTTCTCGAGAACTACTCTCCCAAATCTGAGATTTTGGCTTCAATCGAAATTACAGGTTGAGTGAAGCCCTTCTGCATATGCGGCCACGCCTGATTTTTTTTTTCACACAAAACTGTGATTCTAGAAAAGTCAAATTTCTGATAAGTTGACCGTTTTTGGACTTTTCGCGCTAACTATCCTGCCAAATCTGGTATCCGGTTTAATTAAAACAACAGTTTGTTGAAAGCCTACCATTATAGCTGGCTATGTCCAGTTTGCTTAAGAAAAAAGTGATGGCTTTCAAACAAGTCGAAGTATTGAAATTTTTACAGTTATTAGCAATTTTTTTGACTTAACGCGAAAACTACCGTGCTAGTTCTCAGGTTGTGTTTAATCGAGAAATCCGGTTTTGGGAATCTTCTCTGCTTAAGCGGCCACAACCTGTTCTTTGCATGAAAAAGTCATTTTGGAAATCATTTTGACCGTTTCTTGGAACTTTAGACCGTTTTTAAGAAATTTTTTGAATTTTCTTAAATTTACACAATCAAATCTGAGATGAAAAGGTCAACTAAAAGAACTGGTTACGATAATGGTTACTGCTGAAGCGGCGGCTCCTTAATTTTATTTAATGGGAAACGTTATCTCTTTGGGAAAAATGATTATCTCAAAATTCTTTACTCTTTTCACTTAGTTATGTAGAGAAACAACTAAGGTTTTGGGCAAAGTCCAATTTTTGAAACCAAAGTCCAATATCAAACACATACCTTCAGATTTAGCCGGCCCTAGTTGTTTTTTATCTAGACATACGAAAATGTTGGTTCAGCTAGTTTTTTTCAACATTTAAAAAATTTTTCGACTTGTTTTTTTCTTTTAAATTTTGTGTTGTATCGCAAGTGGTGCGAAGCTCCGCTTCGCTTTGTATGAAATTTTTTTGGCTCAAGAGATTGCTCAAAATTAGCCGGATTTGTTCTCGCTTCGTAAGATGTTTCGATGCAACTTGAACAACCAATTTTCTTATTCAAGACAAACACAAAATTGTGATAATTCTGGTAGATCTAGTTTTTCTCGATTTTTCAAACTTTTTTTCATACTTTCGTCTTAATTTATGTCTGCTAGCTTGTCATATTATATTTTGTGTTGTACCTCAAGTGGTGCGATGCTCTGCTTCATCTCTCTATTATAATTTTTGATTTTAAATTTTTTTGAAATGGTAACTAATATGAGAATAAAGAACCTCGAATTTTCCACCATTGGCTTCTGATAAATTAGATTCAAGAAAATAGTGATTTTAGAAACAAATTGTTCAGCAGCTAAACAATATTAGATCTGAAAGTGCTTCTACTGTGTTTCAACAAAGCGTGTTGTTTTTTTGCACTCTTTTTGATTTTCTTCGGAACGACAATTTATCTTTTCTAATCAAAAACTTAGTATTTGATATATTTAATATGAAATCAGTTGGGACTCCTTACAAAAACTTTCCTTTAGTACCGGGTAAACCAAAAACAATGGTTTAGCATTATTGCTATTGAACAAACGAAAACAGGCCAAATAATAATCTTTTGGAGCTCTGTCAAGTGATGGTTTTACGAAGAAGTATAATTTTTTACATTTGTAGTAGAACAATCTAACTATAAAACAACTTTTTATTAATTTTATTTTTGATTTATAAAATCCTTGCGTAATTTAACAAAATCATCCATGTCTCCGTATTTGAAAGATCCAAATGCCTTTTTTCGCAGTCTCACAACAATCTCTACGCAGTGTGTAGAAACATGCTTCTAAGCGAAAACCAGCAATTTGAAACCAAATTGGTTTATATTTTTAGTATTTCATAAAATAGGAATGAGCAGACCATATCAAACAATTGGGCCCGTTTTGTTTCTTACGCGTTGTTAAAAAGGTGTAAGATTTAATCAAATTTTGATCATATAGAAATGGTTGCTATGATTTTTGGTTTTTGCTGAAAAGTGTTTTTTGGACTGTCTAGAGTTTATTACAAAGCCGATATTAAAATTTATGCCAGTGATCTATTATGTAATTGTGAGTCAGTTTTATTTCCTACGGGAGTCATGCTCAACATTTCACAACTCGTAACATTTAAGAAATCAGTTTGAGTTACCGCATGAATATTCAGACCAAAGCTGGAACTCAAACGCCTGGACAGATTGTTCTACAAAACCTTTTCAATTTGATTGGCTGTTTTTTGTTCAAATTTACCTGCTAATAGTAGTTTTTTTAAAATAGAAGTTTCTTTTTCTCGATTGTCTGCTTAAGGGCGATGCTCTCAGCTGACTTCAAGTTCTGTTTTTTTTTCTATGAACAATTCAAGATCTGTTTTTTTTTCTATGAACAATTCGAGATCTGTTTTTTTTCTATGAACAAATCAAGATCAGTTTTTTTTTCTGTGAACAATTCAAGATCTGTTTTTTTTTCTATGAACAATTCAAGATCTGTTTTTTTTTTCTATGAGCAAATCAAGATCTGTTTTTTTTTCTATGAACAATTCAAGATCTGTTTTTTTTTCTATGAACAAATCAAGATCTGTTTTTTTTTCTATGATATTATTGTTTTCATTATTTTTCTTGATTACTTTTTTCGAAATTTCGCATATATTAAGAAGGGTACAAACTTCTATTTTTTTTGTTTAGACTTTATTTAATCCCTTTTTTGCAAATTTTGTTGTTCTGTTTTTTCATAATTTTATCTTTGACTTAAAAAATTAGAGTTACTTTTTCCCCCTTTTGCTCACTTTGAGCTGCCAAATGTCATTTATTTGGTTTTAAGCTTCTACCAAAACATGACAAAATAGCATCCGTGTTTTGCACTAAAATTTTCTCTGTTTTTTGTTTGAATTTTGTTGTAGCGCGGAAATCCTTTGTTTTTCTTTTTTCTAAAAACTACATACATTTTGAAAAAAGAGCACGTTGGATATGCATTTTTGGAATATAGTTTTTCGCTCAAGTTTTTTCTTCGTTTTTTTTTTAAATTTTTTTGTTGCAATTTCAATATTTTATTTACGCATGTACGCTTATTAACTTTTTTATGCTTCGATCCGGTTTCAATAACGCTTTTTACCGAAGCAAAGAATAGATTTTTCAGGTTAAGTGGTAGCTTCACGAAATCACTACATGCCAGTAATACGGCGTAAAAAATGTTCCGATGTTCCTCCTTCACAAATGTTTAGTTCGCCTGGCTTGAAATTGTCGAGACAGCTTTTATAAATCATAAGGTTCTAGAATGTCTAGATCACACTTATTGTGTAATATTTAAATTTTTTAAAAACGGTTTCTTACGGTTTTTTACCGTAAATTTTTACGCTGTTTTTTTATTTCTGGAATATAGTTTTGTATCGCAAGAGGTGCAAAGCTCCGCTTCGCCTGTTGAGTGACCCCCAAGGTTTACGTTTGCCGAAGCAAAGCTTTCCAAGGTTCGCGGTTTCGTCGTTGAGCAATGGGCAACGCGTCGTGTGACGTTGGCAGAAATGCCCTCGTTTGATGAACTGTTGTTGATATTGCAGCCGTCCCAGTAAAACGACGACTACATCATGCTAGCAATAGGAAGTAAAAATACAATCCCAAAAGCGCAGACCAAATCCGAAGGTACACTGGGGTAGATCCGATTACTGCTGACCCCACCGCAAAGGACTACACCACACTAGGAGGTGCCACACTAACGTATCCCAACAGCTTTCACAATCAGCAGGGGATTCTGTAGAACAGTCCCCCGTTCTCGTTTCCACTAATACAGAAAGTTGTGCCAATAGTGGTCTATAAACCAAGAACAGCAAGACTACTAATGACACTAGTCTGGTAGCTTTCAAGGCCGGATTTGAAGGAAAACCCCTTTCCTTACACCTTTTCTTACACCTTTCTCAGAATTTGTGAACTTACCATTTTCGAGAACCTTAGCAGCTCCGAGATGTTTTCTCAGTTGGCCCAGGGGTAACGCGGATGCTTTTGACCCTCAGGTTTGCGGTTCGAGTGCCGGTTGGACCTTGTTTTTTTTTCAGTATTTATGAAATTGAATTTTTTTCGGGAAAACTTGAATTGTCGGACTTTCGTTTGTCTGCTTTTGTTTTGTCGGTTTAGTTGCCACAATGTGGATTTTCTTGTGCTCGCAGCAATTTTCATTGTAGATGCAAGTGATTTGGCTTACTTTTGACATTTGTAAAATGAATACCACTTAGTTGTGTATTTTAAATGATTTTCCTTTTTATTTTCTTTTCGCTCAAAACTTTTATTCGGCCTAAATGGTTTCGGCTCATCTTTTAAGGACTGTTTTACTTTATTCGGTTTTGCTTCAAAAGCAGAAAAGATAGATCTGCTTCAAAGGCAAAAAATATCAGGTTGTTTGTCGAAAAATTTTATAGTTTTAAACTTGGTTGCTGAAAACTTTTTTTGACAACATGTTTTATGACAATTTTTGTGTTCGAATCAATTGGCGTCGAAACACTTGTAATCAGCTTAGGTGCCAGTTGGTAAATTCTTAAAACTGATTTAAGAGTGTTGTATTTAACGAATGTTTTCTGAAATTGTTTTCATTTTCCTCCCAATTTTCTTCGGTTTTGTTATTTCCTTCGCATTTTCGACTCACTAGCCTGCAATGCTGCACTTGCGTTGTATCGCAAGTGATGGAAGCTCCGCTTCGCCTCTGTGTTGAAACTTCCTCCATAGACGTTAAGTTGCATTTGGGTCGCACTGGTACGAGCAGTCTTGTCTGTCTTTCAACTTGAATTTTAAGTGGCGAGTAAATTATCAATAACATTAGTGGGTTGCAATTGAGGAAAATATCGCTCTTGTTTTAAAATTCTTATTCTTAGACTGTTTTAGAGTTTTCTCACTATACTTTTCTGAAATTGAATTGGTTTCTCGATGCTGTAATTTGTTTTGTGAATTTCAAAATTTCGAAGATTCTAATTGTGGGTTTGTCACGTTTTTCTTTTAATTGGTCAAATGTCTTGTCCAAGTTGCAGTGGTAAAAAGTTAGCAGCAGCGCTGTGATATTTAAAAAACCATGTTCCTGGTGCTCAAAGGCCCAATAACTACTCAAACTAGCAAACCATACTTTTTTTTGAAATCAGAAGCGGAGAAAAGAATACAGCAGAAAAATGAGTTAGATCTATTGCAACTGCTTTGCCTGACCCTTGCCGTGTCCAAATCCACTTTCATGATTTTTTGGTCCGTTTCGTCTCAATAGTATTTGCTGGTATTCAAATTGGGTTCTTGTTAACTATTTTCCCCTATTGCAGATGGGAAAAAATTCGTTACAAGTAAAAAAAATCATTTTATTTTGCTTAACCGTTGAATTAGTTCTTTATAGGGCTGGAAATTTTTTACTAGGTACCATAGGCAGAGGGGGGAATAGTTAACAAGGGTCTAAATTTGATTGCATCAAACTACAGAGAATTTATATAGTATAAATCTCAAAACTTTATGCGCAGAGGAAACTCCGAGCCTTTGAGCCTCCAATATTCGTTGAGCGAAAGTTTTGCGAGCACAAAATGCGATTCGAATTTTTTGAAAGCTTAAACTCTCATTCACGTTGAACTGATTACGCATTCAATGACCGTTTTATGACATTTCGCATTCAGACTTTTCTTCTGTTCAGTTTGATTTCAAGGTAAAGTAAAAACGTTGGCTTTTTGGAAATGTTTTCTTCATTCAATGTTTCAATCATTTTTTTTGAAAAAAAAAAATAGAAATTGCACATACAAAATTTGATATTTATGATAACTATAATAAGTTGAATTCAGCGTTTTGCTTGTGTGAAAATAAGATAAGCGCAAATATACAATTAATTTTTGGTAATTTTACCGTCTGAAATTTGAAATTCAACCGAATTCGGTAAAAATTTTGATTGTTTTGTCAACACTTGCTTTATCTGAAAGATTAGTTTCTAATTCAGAGATTCTGACAGTGAATTTTAAATTTTATTGTAAAGTTATTCACAGTTTGGTCATTCATGGGAAGAGGATCGAAGAGGAAAAACGAAGAGCGAGAGGAACAGAAGAAAGGAGACGAGATCAAGTCGGCGAAGAAGAGGAAAATGGAGAGATCCCCTTCGCCAGTGCCTCAATCGCCCCAACACACATCCAAACCTGCCAAGAATCCAAAATTTTCCGAAATGATTATAGGCCTCTTTTCTTTTCCCATCTGGTCGATTTTTTGCAAAATTTGAGCTTGTTTGCATTTAAGTTTAACGATGAAAATTTTAAATGCCAATTTTTTTGGTTCGCTTCAAGGCAGATTTAATAAAAATTGGTTGTCCAGAACTATACAAGATAATAATCAATTTTCTAAGCTGTTTTAGGGAAGTTATAAATTTCGTGGGAAAAGAAAAAAGAGCCCGTTATAGAAGCTCTAACATCTTTGAACAATCGAAGAGGCGTAAGCAGGGCTGCTATTCAGAAATATGTCAAAGAACATTTCAATGTGAAGGAAAGATTGTTGACAGGAATGATAAGGAAGAACATTTTGGCTATGTTGGATGAAGGGACTATACTACATGCCAATGAAAATGCAACCGGTGCCGCTGGGTATTTTAAGCTCCCCAAGAAAAAGCCAGCAGCTCAAGGTCAAATGCAGCAGTCGCCTGCTGAAACTCCTTCGAGATCAAATTCGACTCCCAGAAAGCCGAAATTGCCTAGAAGTTCTTCTAAGCCGAAGATAGCGAAGAAATCGGAGACAATAGCCAAATCAGCGACTAAAGCAAGGAAGTGATTAGACTGTAGAGTGAACTCTGGTCACACAAACTGTTTTGAATCTTTAGTTTAAAAGCCGGAAAAGTTTTGGTTTCCTACAGATAGTATTTTATTTATTTTTTAGTTCGGCAAATTTATGTTTCATCATCTGGTTTTGATCACAGATTTATAAGAGGGACCGAAGAAGTTCATTTTACAGTCACATCTGGCAATTATTTTTCCTATCGCTTTTGATGCTTTGTGCGTAGTTTTTACCATGCGTGGGGGGTTTTTGGATAGTACGCATTATGAAATTAGGTGGAACATTTTAGAAAAAGTTGGTTTTTGTTGGTTTCATGGCTGACATCTACATTTTTGTCGGCTTAGTTGGGCTGATTTTTTGTTCTAACCATGAAGTGGAAAGAAACTCCGTATTCCGGATATTCGATTTTTTTCTCTCATAAAACCATAAACAACGAAGACGCGTCGCATCGTACAATGTCCATTGGAAGCCCTTTGAGTTATGATTTGATAAAAAAAATTGAAAATGTTCGGCAGTTTTAGACTATCGTCTGTCTGCTTAATTCGGCTTAAATTTCGCAGAACGGACCTTCTAGATGAGATTCATTTTATATTGCAATCGAAGCTTTTTTGACGTTCCCTTGAGTTACAACTGTAATAATGCAAGTAATTTAGAGTTTCCAAGTTATAATGGTCCAGCTAATTTAGTTCTGAAGGTTTTTTTTGCATGTTTGGCAGTGTTTTTATAGTTTGACCTTCAAACAGCTAATGTCAATTTTCGCCGATGTGTCAAAATTTGTTTTATTTCGTTTGTAAATTTATCAACTCCGAGTTAAGTACAATTCCCGTTTTTTTACACTTGCGAAGCTAGTGTATTTGTACGATCCATCTTTTTTTTTCCAACCTAAGTCGCAAATATTGGTGCCACTTTTGGGACACCTTTACAGCTTTCTTTTAGCATGTGCTTTGACATTCGAATAGCAATAAGTTAACACAGTTGATGTATTTTTAATTCATCGAATGAACCGAAACAACAGAACAATAATGAAAACTCGATTTCAGAATTTTTCTAACTCAATATATCTCGCAATTTTTTGAAATGCATAATTTCAGCATAATGTGGCTTTATGCTTTGCGATTTGCTACTTGCAAAGTTACTGTGGATGCCTTCAATTTGTTATATTCAAATTTAATACTCAAAGTTAATACTAATGGTGATTTGTGCCACTTTTGCTGAATGGCTTTGGCAATTTATTAGCATGTGTAGCTGCTTTATGTAGCTCCCTTAAGGCCATCTACTTTTCTTCGAAATTCAAAAGTTGAAGGTTTTTGAAAAAAAAACAAGTCGGTCGTTTTTCAGTTTCCTTGCGTTCATTAGTCTTTTCCGATCTTCGATTGGCTATGTTCTCATTGTTTGGCTTGAAAGGAAATTAAAAGGTTTCGAGTGATATTATATTGGCTCCGTGGCGTTATATTGCTTCATTTGATGAGCAAAATAAGTGTAAGTAAGTTTTTCGACAAGGGGACTGAGCGGTTGGTTAATGCGCTCCAAATTCAATTGGTGTAGTTCATTGGTCTGATTATTAGAAGAGACGCTAATTACATCCTTTTGTGACTTACACTAACGTTGGGGATAGATTGAAGAAAAAATGGTTTGAAACTGTTTTCTACTTTTATTATTTCGTCAGTTTTTCAAACAAATTTGTTTTAATTGGCCTTAAAATGCAGTTGAAACATTAAGGGCTTCCCCCTGGTATACGAGAAGTCATGTTTTTATTTTGTAGCATTTTTGCTTTAGTTAGTTACATCGCAACTGATACGAAGCTCTGTGTTAAATTTTGATCATGTTTATCACGAACAGCTCTTCATGTATATTTTCATTTTGTCTGATTTGCACGGAAATAATTTCCAAAGACTTCAAATTAAGTTCAGACACATGATGCGAGCTTAGGTCTTTCGTCTGGTGATGTGGTCGTACAGAACAATCTGGTTGTAATGAGGCGGGTACTCTTCGTTGTTTTCTATTTTGGTCCGAGTTGAGTTGTCTCCTGGCGTGGAAGCCTGAAACATAGAAATTAGGAAATAACTTATTGAGTTGTTTGAAAGATTTTGCTTTTTTTTCACTTGCAAGAGCAACTGACTTGTAATCGGGAACTAGATTTTTTCCCGGTAAACAAGTTTTTGTACACATAAATGGTTTCGGCTGATGTTGTACCGGCTTAGTCATTTTGTTATGTGTTATATCAAAGGCCAAAAAAATCCTATCGGACAAACTCAGGTATTATGAAAATGTATGGAATTGGGTTTTTTTATTTTAAGTTTTTGAGAAGCTTTTGAAAGTTATTCACTTTTTGCAAAAAATTTAAATCAGTAGAAACTACTCTACCAAGTTTTAAAAACGACGTATCAATGGGAAGACCGCCTACTCACCTGTGCGCTGCATCATCTGGTCTCTTTTTACTTAACCCTACTGTCTACAGCCTTCAAAAAAGTCTATGGGGGAATATTTGACCCATGTTTTCAATTTTTTTTTCATTTTCTCAAATAATCCCCTTCTAAATCTGAGATTTTGGGTTCAATGGATAAAACGGGTCATGCTAATAGATAACACGGGTCATGCATTAACGGCTGAGCCCAAATTTGTCTCCTCAAAAAGTCATGGCCCTGGGAACAGTCAAATTTTTTATTGTCTTGACATTTTTTTAAAAAATCTTTTTGACTTATCTCGGAACCCACCCGCCCAAGTCTGAGTTTTTGGTATCAATTCAAGTAACGATTTGTGGAAAATTTTCGTGCATGTGCGGCTACTCCCAAATTTTGTATAGAAAAAGTAATGGCTCTCGGAAATGTCAATAATTGGTTTGTTGTACCGTCTTTAGAAACAATTTTTCCTAGAGAAGCGGCAGCTCCTTATTTTTGCAAGAAAATATTATGTATTTGAGAAGATTGCATTTTCTCATAAATTTCCACTCTTCTCTTTTATTTTAACAGAGAAACAACTTAGGTTTTGGGCAAAGTCCAATTTTTGAAATAACCTATTTCATCCCGCATCAGTAAATATCAAATTACTACCTCAGCTCTTGCTGGGCTCCATAATTTTCTTTCATGGAGACCTACAAACATTTTGGTTTACCTTGTTTTTTTTTCAATCTTGTCACTTAGTTTAGTAGAGAAACAACTAAGATTTTGGGCAAAGGTCAACAAATTCCAAAAATTTTAAACAGCTACCTTCAGCTTTAGCTGTGCCTCTAGTTTTCTTTTATCGAGACCTGAACATTTTGGTTCACCTAGATTTTTAAAATAAAAATTTTTTTTTACTTCAATTTTGTCTTTTTTGTATTTGTGATGTATCGCAAGCTGTGCGAAGCTCCGCTGTACTTCTGTGTTATTTTTTCTAAATAAATTTATTATTTATAAATAAATAAGTTTCGGCTGGCTTCCCGATTTTTTTTTCGGAATGCAATTTATATAATCTGGTGTGCTTTTCGAGTAGTTTCCCTCCAAAGCATAGGCTTTTTATTCAAACAGTTTGCTCCTGTTTGATAAACACATGTATTATGAAAATGTATAGGATTTGGTTTTCATTTTCAAATTTTTCTAAGACACTTAGGGAAAAAGACACTTATTTGTGCTCGGTCATTGATTATCAATGCTTGCTAAGTCTGTTTAGGAGCCTCATCCTTATGCCGACTTTTATTGCATAGATTTTTTTGACTTTTTCAGCTTACTTTGTTTTTACAATTTAGTTCTTTTTTCTATTCAACATATTTTAATGCAATGTTTAAATTATATCGCATATGTTGCAAAGCTCCGCTTCGCCTCTGTGATTGACAACGGGACAAGGCATTAACCGACAGATTAACTAGATATCAAGCAAAAGTTATCTAAACCTTAAGAAACTTTCAAAGCAATGTAAACTATCGCATTCCTTTTACAGGGATAAGCTATAAGCATCCTGTTTCCGTGGTTAGCTCCATATATGGTTTGATTAAGTTGAAGTATTGCCGATTAAAGAAAAACGAAAAGCGGATGAAAATTTTCTTCTTAAAATTGGGCTTCTAGTGGAAATATTATTTGCGACCATAAATATAAATTTAGCACAATACGAGTTTTGTTTGATGGGAACTTTTCAAATACGATAACTTACTTTTGGGTCGACGTTGATTATCTTGCGGTCTCGTTTGCTTTTAAATAACAGCCCTGAAGTGTTTTCAGTGATCACTTCAAAATTGGAGGTGTGATTACTGGTCGATTTCTGCGTCTCCCAGTTGTAGAAACTGAGGTCAGAAGCACGTGGCAGCAGTCTCTTCTTTCCCGTGAAGTAGGGTCCAAAGTCTTCGCTCTTGAGTCGATGGGCGTAGTCGATGTATCCAGAGATTTCTTGGCTCTTTGCGTTTCGGTCACGGATGAAAATTATTGTCTGAAATCAAATGCAAATTCGCAAGTTCCCTATTTAGCAATTTCCCTTTCCATGATGGTGCTTTATGTATAATTTTCACGCCTAAACGAAGACTATATTTGAACAAACTCATGTCTTTGCTTTTTTACGCTTGCGACTAGCAAACTTTATCAAACTGGAATATAGACTTTTTTCGAGTTGACAACTTAAGCAACAGAATCACTTGTATCTTGGCTCATAATGATTTCAACTTCTGAGCGTTTCCAGCCAATTTAGCCTGTAGGTAACGAATATGTCTGTGACGGTAAAGGTCCTGCTCTCGAATCTGACTAGGACCTGTTTTTTTTAAACGGGAAATTTTCTGTTTCACCTAAAATTGTGGGCCAGTGTTTTGTCTGCTTATCTGTTGTCGGCTTAGTTGTCAGATCTTGGAATCGTTTTTCTTTTGCTGCGCTCTTTTTTCTATAATGTTGCTTTTAGTGGTTGATTTACTCCTTAAAATTGTAATTTTACTGATTACGTAATTCCTTCTTTGTTTTTTTTGTTTCGTATAAAAAGAATTATTTGGCCCAAATTAATTCTAATTTATTCGGCCTATCTTTTAATGTCTTCATGGCCTTTTTTTGGGTCGTTTCAAGGGAAGCATAGCTTGAGCACTCCATTCCGCACTTTTCATGTTGGTTGTTGGTCCAATCGGTTTGTTGAAGTTTCTTTTTTTTATTATGGAAAATTATTTCCAAATTCATTTCTCAGACCGCTTACTTATCCGCTGGTGTGTCTGTGCACTCCCCCAGAGTCTCTTTTTACTTGACCCTCTGTCTACAGCCTTCGAAAAAGACCCCTCCCAAATCTATTTTTTGGTTTCATTGAATAGAATGGTTTGGCAAAGCTCCCTGCACGAGATCTGAGATTTTGGGTTCAATCGGAATTACAGTTTGCGTGAATCCTTTCTGCTTCGCGTTTCTGCCTACTTTTTTTCACACAAAAAGCTATGATTCTCGAAAATGTCAATTTTTTGAATAGTCGACAGTTTTTGGACTTTTCTCGCTAACTATCCTGCCAAGTCTGATATCATAGAAATAATCGAAACAGCAGGTTGTTGAAAGCCTATCTTTTTAATGGGCTATGCCCAGTTTGCTTCAGAAAAAAATTATGGCCTTCAAACAAGTCAAAGTTTTGAATCTATGACAGTTTTTTGGAAGTTTGTTGACATTACGCGAAAATTACCGGTCCAAATCTCAGGTGTTCAATCGATAAACCCGGCTTTAATCTTCTCTGCTTAAACTGCCATAACCTGCTGTTTGCAGGAAAAAGTCATCGAATCGGGAATCATTTTGACCGTTTTATAGAACTTTTGACCGTTTTTATAAATTTTATGAATTTTCTTAAAATTTACAGAATCCAATCTGAGATGAAAAGTTCACCTGAAAGAACCGGTTGCGATAATGGCGCCTGTAGAACCTGAATCTTTTGTATGAGAAAAGTTATCTCTTTGGGAAAATTGATTATCTCGAAAAAATTTTTACTCTTCTCACTTATTTTAGTAGAGAAACATTTAAGGTTTTGGGCAAAGTCCAATTTTTTGAAATCATATTTTTGTGCCGCGTCAGTATAGCAAGTTCATGCAATATCAAAAACATACCTCCAGAATTAGTTGGGCCGCTAGTTGTTTTTTATCTAGACATACGAAAATTTTGCTTCACTTGGTTTTTTTTATCATTTAATTTTTTTCGACTTATCTTTTCTTATGTTTGTGTTGTATCTCAAGTGGTGCGAAGCTCCGCTTCGCCGCTGTGCATGAAAATTAGAGCTTGCGGATTATGAATCTTGGAACATACAATATTTTTTCGAATTACTTCCTATTTTAAGCGCTCTTGATGCAGAATAAGTGGAAATTGTCAATGAAATCCAAGACATTTGTCGCAATGCAGAATTGTGTGGCGTATAAAAATATGGCATTAAGGTTTTTAATAATTTGACTTGACTGATGGAAAAATTTTATATACTTTTTTTTATCACCGCTTTCGTCTGATTTTGGTCTTGCCGAAGACTTAACAGGCACCAAAGATTTAAGTCTAGTGATTCTAACATGTTTCTAGTCAAGCCCTATAATTTATGCTTAAAAATTCCAAGGTTTTTTTAACAAAATATTCAAAAATTAGTTTTCAATGTGTACTGTGAATAATCATTAATATTTGGCGAGTACTCACTGTCATCTTTCCGGATCTGTTGGCCTCCTCTCGTTTGGCTAGTTCTTTCAGCAGAGGATTCTTGATCGACTTCCCGTAGCTGGCGAGAGTCCTAAGAATGAATAGGGATAGGCGATTGCAGTGCAAGTAGCACAGAATGTTCCGACTTTGCAAATTTTTATGACAAAATAGAAATAAGAAACAAATTTTTGATTGTTTTAAATGGATTTTTTTATTTTGACTTAGAATCGATTTTTTTGTTTCAGATAAAAAGTCTTGAACACAATGATCGCGTCATAGAAAACTTTCCCGGCTTTTAAAGGCGCTCCAGTTTCAAGAAAGCTGGCCTGAGAAATTGTTTGGACTCTTTTGATTTTATTCATCTCTTTTTTGAGTTTTTGTTTTACGATAATGAGCACCGGTTAGTCGTTGGAGGCAGTTCAAGTGTGTATACGTCGTGCTCACGAGAATTCAGCAGTTGCAGCATGGCCAGACTTACATCTCCTGGTTGGTCTTGGAGAGTTTGGAGGCCTCTGCCAACTCCTTCCGCTTCTCGAACTCGGACCTCTTCAGTACCTCCCCACTGCCCCTGTAGCCCAACTCCACCAGCTGACGCGCCAGATCCTCATCCTATCCCACGAAATAATATTGTTACTATTGTTTTGTATACTTTCGAGAGCAAGTGTCTTGTAAATTTTTTGTACGCAGCCGTCAAAAAAGCGAAGTGGAGCATGTAAACTCAATTGTACTGCATTTCCTTTTGTTTTAACATTGATCTTATTAAGCTCTAGCGATCTAATATGGTAGCGTTCAATCATTGTTTTGAATTTGAAAAACTTATTTAACAAATTTTGGCTGGCTGAGTTTGGTTGCGGTCGAAATTTTCTCAAATTGTTTTCAAATGCTCTCAACGATTATAACATGAAATATTTACTGTTTATTTGTTTTTCTTCTGTTTTTGAGAAAGTGCTCTACGATGCTTAACGTGTTTTTTCTTCGAGCTTTTTAAATTTTGGTAAGGTGAGTTATTCTAATGGAAATGATCGGAACACGCGATGCTATATCAGTTGAAGTTTCATTTTTTGAGTATGAATACAATAAAAAAAAAGATGAGAGTATTGGTTTGTTTCTCTCACC
Organism: Symsagittifera roscoffensis; assembly: GCF_963678635.1. Taxonomy (NCBI): domain Eukaryota; kingdom Metazoa; phylum Xenacoelomorpha; order Acoela; family Convolutidae; genus Symsagittifera; species Symsagittifera roscoffensis. Next base: position 37,728,666 of record NC_087068.1, read on the forward strand.
TCCAAGTAGAAGAGATCTGCCACTGTTATCTGGGCATCGAGGAAGTCCTCGTAGGTGGCGAAATCTGAGATCATAGTGTCTCCTCCCAAATTTTCCTCCTCCATTTCTCACAATCTGTTTTTTAATTTATAACTGGTAAAGCAAAGGTATATATTATTGCTCTCTGATAAGCGGATTTAGAACCTTATTTGTAAACCTCGTGTGTTAGGTAATGAAATCGAGGTACAAAGTACAATGTGTTTTTGTTTCGCTACGAGGTTGATCTTGACAGATGTGGAAAAGTATGTTGGTCCCAAGCACTTTTTAAATACGGTTTTTAGGTATTTGTTTGTATATTCAACTATAAGCAATTCCCCACGTGCGCTTTGATTTATTAATGCATCAAATATGAGTTTTCGTTTGACTGCGTTTATCGATTTTTTGTACCATTCAACGCGGTCCGTATTATGTATAACAATAAATTTGCTAGATTAATTCAATTTGAATACAGTATTTGAATGATTAGTGGTACAAGATTTTTAAAGCTACCAAACGCACGTGTTTTGATTTTTAAATCATACTGTTTGAGTGTACAGGAACAATAGTTAGTACTAGTAAACAACTGATTATGAATGTATTGTGATTCCTTTTAAAATCGGCGACCAATTTATGGGTTGCGGTGTCAAAGTACCTACTATTTTGTTTACCCCTTAGAGTAATTTTTCGCATTATTTTTGATATATTTTTCATATAAAAAACACATATTATTTTAAAATTATTTTTCTAATTCAAAATTATAGCTGCTAACTTGAACCATAAAAAATTGTTCATAAAGTTCATTTCTGTGTATTTGGTTCTTATGTTTCAGTCCTATTAAAACAAAAAAGAGTCAACAATTTACCTCGTGAAACGTAATTCTTGAAAATATATTTTACTCCTTTGATATTTACTAAAAATTTTAACAAAGCAAACGGAAAATTACACGAGATGGTGTTCCAACGAAGCAAGCTGACCCCCCTCCAGAAGATAGGGGGTGCAGATTACGAGGACAGCGAGGACGAGGAGTCAGATGTGGTTGTGGGGGACTATGGCAGTGACACAGAGGGGGGAAGGGGCGATGTGACATCGAGGCGCAGGAGGAAGCCGCTTACATATGCCGAGTTCCTCAAGTCAGTCCACTTACTATTCTTTAATTTATTTCGGTAAAAGTCATTTTGATGCGGAAATTGTAGTTGTTTTTTTCTTTAAATTGTCTATTCAGTACGGCTTTCTAACTTATTGCTTCTAAACGAACGAGTGATTTCTCTAGTCGCTGACTAGTTATGCGATTTGCTTTTATTCACGATTAGGAATTCAGCTCGGTCATTTATGCTGACGAAAACGGTTGCCGAAGTTACTCTTTCGCTTTTTAAAAAGAGGAACATTTCATTTTTTCTGCAAACAGAGTAGCAATTTCCTGGGTTCACTTTGTTCAAAAATATGATTTTTTTTTGTGTTTCATCATCTCTTAAACAGCATTCACAACAGCCTGGTTTTAACTGGTAAAAATTGTGTGAATGTAATAGATGTAAGGCGTCATTGGTCAATAAGGCTATAATCTTTAACTATAAGGCGTCAGCCGAATCTTCAACTTGGTCATCGCAGAAAAAAAGCATGATCGACAGCGGTCTCTATTTTGAGCCTTTTTTGTTCAATTTTTTGAGCGTTTTTTGCCGTTTTTTTTGCTTGTACCTGCGAAGTACAGCTTATCGATTGAGGGGTCAATAACCTACTAATTTGTTTGCCCCTTAGAGTAATTTTCAGCAGAATTTTTTATATACTTTTTATTCCATACATTATTCCATACACATTATTCCATGCACAAATCTATCACTTTAAAGCAAAATTTATAGTCGCTACCTTGAAAAAAAAACCTTTAATCTTTTTGTTTCTTTTCATTCGTTTTCTAATTAAGTCGTTTTGTAACAAAAAACTTTTTACTTTGTGAAACGTAGCTTTTTTCTTACATTTTAAAATACATTTTCTCTTTTGAAAACTACGAAAGATTTTAACCAACAAAGACGACGGAAAATTACACGACGGTGTTCTAACGTAGCAAGCTGAGTCTCTCCCCTCCATAAGATAGGACCTCCTCTCATTTATCTGTGTTCACTGTTTTAAAAATGGTTTCGTGTTTCATCGTTTCGTCTCTATTAAACAGCATTCAATACTACCTGATATTGAATGGTAAACTATGTTTTATAGCTATAAAGCACAGTGGTCGAGTGGCAGAATCTTTGACTTAGTCACCGTAGAAAACGGGCCGTTTTATTTCGAAAAATTAAGAACTAAACTAATTTCCAAGTTCGAAATACTCAACACTTTATCGGGGTGCTCTCAATGTACACTCAGGATGTTTGTTTGGACTCCATTTATGACTGCTCAACGCTTTTTGCTTATTTTTCTCGTTCAATTTTTGTAATCAAATAATTTCTTGGATTCCCCTTTTTGCGTTAAAGTTTTCTGTGACCAAAGTTCAAGAAGGATAGTCACAATGAAAGATAGCCACTGAAAATTGAGTGGCTTTAGGATAAGAGTTGGCGCAAACAACTAAAATTTTCATCACCAGATTTTAAGCGTTAAGTAATTCATTTAGCGTCCAAGAACGTATCAGTTAGACCAAGTTATTCGCCGCTATTCATTTGGAATAAATTTTGTGCTGGATTCAATCGCCGATCAGGCTTTAATAGCACGGAATATAGCGCGGTTTATTTGTCCCGAATTGGCCATTTTTGAACCTCTATTACTTTGCAAAAAACAATCACACGTGAAAGGGCATGAAATTTTTCAGATGATAAACAAAAACAAAAAATCGAGTTGTTAAGTCCGAGAAAAAAAACAACTCCGCCGAGCGCAAATTTTCCATCACTGTCTTCGAAAGTAAAAAAAAACACTGCTCGAATCAGGGCGAAGCCCTGAATGTTCCGACTGCCTTTTCAGGTCTATAGAGCAGTAATAACATGAATAAATTAAATGTAATAAAAATAAAAAGAGATTTTTGATCTGTATAATTTTCATGTTTGTATAATTTGTACAATTCATTGAGCATCCTCCTCCTCTGTTGTAAGTAGTGTATTGGGTAGGATGTAATTTTGTTTCTTACTTTGAGTTTTTAATCGATCGAAGTCAAATGTATGAGATATGCAGAGCTGAGCGATTTTAGTTTAATCTAAATAACGCGGTTCTGTGGCGAGGGGAAGGTTGATTTTTTTTATTCAAGAAAAAATAGTGCGATCGAAGTGCACCTAAAACTTCAGCTGGTGAAATAAAAAATCATGCTTGCACATTAAAAAAGAGTTAGGCAAATCACGAGCAAAAAATTCTTGCCCGGAAGTGATTGTGCTGTACCAACTGCGTCTGTTTTTAGAGCTCAAGATAGAGCCTTTGGACCCCAGGGAGCGATAGACTCGATGAAGGGGGTGGAGGCGAAGAAGCACTTCCCGCAGACGCCTGTGAAGAGGTCAAGGTCAGTGGGCAGTCTGGTAGATGCACTCAGCACCACAAAAGACCTGGAGGAGGAGCGGATGAACCAGCTACGCACTATCGAGGCAAGAGATCTTTATAGAGCCAGATAGCGTTGCTAGTACTCAGTTTGTTATCCTATTCTCGATGTCTTAAATGCATAGACTGCACGATAATTGCTCCGAGCGCTGCTCTTCCACTCACCAATCGCGACGCCATTGAGTTTTCAATCAAGCCTTTTAAGTTCCAAATTTGAAGATTAGTCAAGCTATAACTGACTGGTTGGTGAGGCTAGCGTTCTCATCCATCCTTTAAAAAAAGTGCAACTAGAAACACTCTTGTTGCGACCCACCCTTTTTTGCGTTTTTCAGATTTATGATTCAGATCCTCCAAGAGACGGGAAGAAGCTATAGTTTGGGATCTTTTTCCTGATGTATTTTGACTATCTCAACGAAAACAGTGAGTCAAGTGTGGTATCTTTTGACTCACTTGAATACGTAGTCATATTCAAGCATTTTTAGAGCTTCTTGTACAGCAACTGGCTGTGCTTGTTTAGTTTCTAAATTTTTGATAGCTAATTTTGATCGGAAATTGAATGTTCAGCCGTAATTTTGAATGTGCTGCCGCAATTATCAAGCGTTATCAATTTGGAATATAGACGTTATTTAACAGAATTATTGAATGATTTCAATTGTTGATTTTTTTAAGGGTAAGGAACGTAGTGAGTACTCTTATATAGGTCTTGCTGATTTTTTGTTTGTATTTTTTCAGGAAAAGTCTTCAAATTTGCTCCAGCTCAATTTTAATTTTTTGCAGTTTGACTTATGATTTTTTAAGTTCAGTACATTTGCATTGCTAAAAGGAAGGAAAGCTCCAATATCGAACAGCAAAAGTGTAAAAGTCACGAAAAACGTGATCTTTTCTTATTTCGAAAATGGAAATTAATTATCAGATTTCCCTGCCAAATAAAATTTTTACCTATTGATCCAATTTTCTCCAATTAGGTTAACTTTAGCAAAAAATTGTCCATCATAAATTGTTTACAAATTCAAAGAGCTTTAACGCCATCTATTTTTTTCTTCGAAACTCAAAATTGAAGATTTTTGAAAAATCAAGTCAGTTTATTTTTCAGTTTCCTTGCGTTCATTGCTCTTTTCCAACTGTCATGCTAAGTTTTATGTATAAATTCAATTTATTTTCTAGCAATCTGGTGTATCATTAACGTCCATGCTCGGGATAAAACTGACCCTTTTCAAAAAATTGTCTGTCCATTATGTGTCTGCTTATTTTTGTCGGCTCAGTTGCCCCATCGCGGACTTAAATCGTGATTTAAGCTAATTTTGCTACTATTTGGTTTCATCCTGTAGCGTGTAGTTTTAATGCCATGTCTAAGAATATTTTCTTTGAAAAAATTTTTGTTCAAAAGGTTTATTTGGCTTATTTTGTTTTTGGCATATTTTATATCGAAAAGTCACTTTTTGTCCCATTTTCTGAAACAAAAATAGATTTGTTAATTTTCTTTTTTTCACAGGGCGTAAATACTTTGTTTGGGATTAAGAGTTGTATGAATTTTTGTAAATGTAGTTTTTCCGGGATTTTTTGTTTCAAGGTTTTATCAACTTAACTTAGTGGCTTCCGTCTCTTTTTCTGTCCGCTAGCTTGCATTTTAATTGTTGTGTGGTATCGCATGTGGTGCGAACTTTTACTTCGTCTCTGTGTGATAATCAGTATTTTAGTTATGTGGACGCCAAATGCTGTTGCTTCATGCTAACGCTAAATTGAAAAATATGTCAAAATGCTGCCTATAAATGTTTTTCTTTTCGCTTCTGTCATAAAACTCTTTTTTTAACCTCTGATAAACAAGTGTTGGAACCAGGTACTAGATTTTTTTCCCGTAAACGATTTTGATTACAAAATGGTTCCTTCAAAATCGTGAAATTCAAAATTGTGAATTCTAAATTAGAGAAAAATGGTAAATTTAAAATGAGTAAATTCAAATGGTAAATTGAAAAAGAGAGAAGTTCAAAATGGTAAATTTACAAATATGCATTTTAGTTTTTTTTACTTATATATTATACGACTAATGCTTGCATTGCTAGTGCTTGTAAACTGGGAGATGCAAGATCTTTCGGTGTTTTTCTGAAAATTTTTCTGCTGTTTTCAGCTATTAAAAGCGGGCTTTAATTCTGTCGGCTTATTTACATCATTTTTTAAAGTTTTGGGTAGTTTTTGATATTGATGCAAAGTTGACATGGTATTTTTGTTATTTTAAAATCATTTTTCCTGACTCCTGAGTTTTTATTTTCTATTTGTTTTCCCCTAATTTTTTCCCCTGTTATTGCTGTTATTATCATACCCTTTTTGGCGAAGGAGGTAATTGAAGTCATAAGTTCAACTCAGTTTTCTTGCTATAATTTTCAATCAGTTTTATCGTCAATTGATTTTTATTTTGGTTCAAGTGCTTGCGAAACTTTATATTTTTGTGGAGCTATATTTTTCTTTAGCAAGAGACTCGAGACTCGGTTGTAAGAGGCCGTAATGGCTTTTAGATCACAAATTATCTTTAAGATATTTTTATCCATATTGTGCTGGTGGTTCTCAGAATTTTTTGAAATGTCGAATTTGTTTTTTTCTCGGTCTTCGTTTTTTGTGTGCAATAAGTCATTCCCTATTTTTGTGTATTATGTGTTTTTTGTTGCAACTCAAGTTTAAGCAAAGCAGATTAATATGTAATTATGCTTTTTTATATACTCACCAAATTTTTCTGCTAGCGAAGAAAAATGAAATAGACGACAGTTTTTCGGCAGCTTTTTCTTTTGGATTTTTTAAACTAAATTCATAGCAACTTGTCGTCCTAATTCATCATAATGTCTTAGTCTTTTTGCTGGAAATCGACTTAATTTAATGGCATATCGACATTTGGAAAAAATTTCAAGATTTCTTGACATTTTCCGTCCTTGAGATCCAACGCTGGGACTGTTTTTGACCACTTTTCCCGGCTCAACAAGCGTCTTCTGAAGTTTTGTCTGCAAAGTTACCACCACTCGGTTATTTTTAAATGCCGATTCAAAGCTGGCTGTTGTGTTTTGCCACAGGTTTTCGTCAAAATGAGTTACATTTGAAATGCACATGAAAATGTAGTTTTTTTTGGCGTTTTTTAATTTTTTTAAAGTTCGCTTGTTGTCTGTATCGCACGTGGTACGAAGCTCAGCTTCGCCTCTGCGTAAAAACTGCCAAAGGTTTTCAAAAAACACGGTATGGTGATTGTAATATGTAAGCAGCGATTTCGATGATTAAGTTATGTCTTTTTTATACTAAATTGAGCCTTGAAGAACGTCTTAATTGCATTACAAATCAATCTCGTTGAAATTAAACACTGTTTTATGTGCGTTGTTGTTTGTTTAGCAAAACATATCGCTAACCCGAGCCCAGAAGCGAGATCTGCGGAGGCTAGAGGGAGACCTGAACAAGAACCAGTACCGCATCAAAAAGTCATTCCAGAAATTCGAGTCAGGTTAGAGATATTGCATCTGTTGTTCCATCTTTACATTGAGGGAAATACTGAATTTGAATTCATCAATCATATTTTGAACTTCCATTTTACCTAAGTAATTGGTCTAATAAAAAACGTCGCCTTACCATCTGTGCAATAGCTTTTCATCAAATTGCAGATAATGCTTCATTTTTTAAAATAAAAATTGAAGCAATGATTTAATTCGTCCGTGGTTCCAGTGGTGTCCAGTCGCATGGACAAGAAAGACCAGCAGCTCAAGGGACTAGACCAGTCAAGTGCCAGATCACTCCAAGAGTACTCACACAAACGCAAAGAGGTACGGTCAGGTAAGAACAAAAATGAAAAACATTATAAATGTTTTCATTTTTGTTCTTTATAAATATCATGGTATTGTTATAACAAAGTTACTATTGAAGTAAATAGATATAAGCCATAGTTTGAGATTTTTTGAAAACAAGCAACCGGAAATCAGCTTTTTCATAATTCGGTTGGTGCAATCAAACGAATAGCTATAGCTCTCGGTTGAGGCTTTTTATTTTCAATTTCTCAAAACTTGAAACTTCGTTTCGAAATACCTGTTAGTCTAAATACCAAAGAACTTCAAGCTATCTATTCTCCAAGACTTGTTTCTTAATAAATGGGCCTTTCAGCGTGCCTTCACTCGGTTTGCGGAGAACAGAAACAATCAAGTGAGCACTAGTAAGAGCAAGAGGAAGTCAGACCTACAACTGTGAGTCATTTTCAAACACAACACACACTGACAAAAATTATTTGTGGAGGGGGAGGGGGATGGGAGTATCACATAGAAACGGAATTAAAACAAAAAAGAAAAGAAATTGACAAAATATTTTTCTCCTCATGAGTCCAAAATCAAACATTCATTTGAATATATTATTCTAAAAGAACCCAGTCTGAGAGATTGCGTTTAGACGAATCATGGCAGGTTGCAAAAGTCAACTGAGCGCAAACATTTTTCGAAACCGTATGTTGCTTTAATACCAGCGGTAACAATTGTCGTAATGTCCTACATATTATAGAAAAAATTCAAGTCAAGTTAGGTTATTGACAATACAAGACAAAAAAAAAAACAACTAGAACGAAGCATGAAGGAAGCTGAAAAGTATGAGCAAAAACTGTTATTATTAAAAAAAGTTTCAAACTGATTATGAAAAAAAACTTGGGAGACAAATATTTATACAATGATTATATGTATAATAGTATCACGTTCACTTTCACCGCGGAGAAATTCATCTTGAAAGTTTGTATCTATGTAATTCTTTTAGGTTAAAAATTTTCGTTTTCTATTGCAATTAGTTTATATACTGATACGTTTTTGAATACTGTTTAGATACTTTTTTGAGGGTTAGCACTCTTGTCAGTGTGTTTAAAACAATCAAGTTGTCTAGTTTGATTTGGATGTCAACCCGTATACGCCTTATGGAATTACAGGTTTAACATGTGATGTTATAGGCTGGATATTTTTTAAATTTAAACCCTGCAAATTGGTATATAGTTTCACAGAATATGTTTCAACTAAAAATTTGGTATATTTCTTTTTTTTTTAAATTTAATTATCTAGTTAATTATTTGTTTCATTTAGGGAACGGAACTATTCAGATTTAATTTAAATTCAATGTCAGTTGGTTTTGGTTAACTATCGTTAAGTCTATGATAAAGTTTTTTCATGCTTTTGTAAACTAATTTTGAGCTTTCAATGCAATTTTGATAGCTGTGGACTGGTTGTAGAAAAAGATTTTCCTGACTTCAGTCATTTTTGGCACAGCGTTTTTAAACAAAAATTTGAAGTCGTCCTACAATTGAGTTATATGGGTCAAATAAAAAATTTCCGAGTAAGCGTTTGAGGTCTATTGATTCATGCTGTTTGCGATCTGATAATTTTGAAGCTGAAATATTATGTGCTGGTCTTTTTAATCCACATTTGCAACCTTTGCTTAAATTGAATTTGTGATAACTTTTGTGAAGGCTTTTCGTGAGTTGAGGAAATTGCTCTGCTTTTCAATGGACTGGTTATCCCAATCAGTTCTCTTTCATCAACTGTGCATCGTTTTTATCTGAAGGAGAATTGATAATGATGCAATTAGTTTTTCCTCGAACTAAAATCTGAAATACTGTTGTATATTAGGAACAAGTAACAGCTTTACCATTTTGTTTTTTTTTACCATGACTGTTGTGTGCGTCATTAAAGCTGAAGCCAATATCGAACCTATGTTATCAAAGTAGTTATTGATTACGCCCGTTTCCTTACGATCTGCATTTATATTACATCCTTTCACCTTTGTGCAATCAAAAAAATATATCTTATAAGTAATTTTCTCAATTATTGTGTTAGCCATGGAGGTGCGTATCACAGAAACTCAGAATACCCTGCTTAATTACAGGAAAGCAAGGAAGTAAGTTAATTTCAAGTTTCAATTTTTTTACCGTTAATGTAAAGAAAACGCAGCAAAAACAAGAGCAACAAGAAATTTCATAGAAAAACTTGGAATTGGCAAGCATTGTTGCAAAACATGGCATGTCTACAACAGAAAACAACTGACTATGAGGTGTCCTAATCATCAGGGGCGGATCTAGGATTTTCTCGAGGGGGGCGGATTTTCAAAAAAAAAATCATCAGAGGCGGATCTAGGATTTTCTCGAGGGGGGCGGATTTTCAAAAAAAAACTTTTTTTAGGTCGACCATATTGATTTTCCGAGCTATCCGAAAGCAGTAAAAAGACCCTGTTTTGGCAATGTTTTCTACGCCGCAAGCAAAACTGTAAAAAAAACAGGCCAAAAAAAGCGTTTATAGGCACTTTTCGGAAAATTTTGACCAAAAAATTGCGTTTTTTCGGCGCGCGCTCCCCACTCAAAAATAGTATATATTGGCACCCAAGGCGCCTTTAGAAAGTTTTTAGGGTCCGTCACCAAACATGGATATCTCAAAGTAGTAAAAAGGGGGGACCCTTTGGGTCGGCAGGGGGTCGAATCCCTGAAAAAAGGGGCGTCCGAAAACCCCACCACCCTAAATCCGCCCCCGCCCCTGGTAATCATTAACCATAAAACACGAAATTTGCCAAGGTACCGTAGTCTTGAAGCAGTGCGCCACATGCTTTAAATCTATCAATTCTGGGAGTTTTTACAAAAAAAACTCGCAAAACATTGCTATATAGTATATCACCTGGGCTTTGAGGCGATCGTTATTGTTTCCTGTGATTTTTTGAAAATATCTTTTTTTGTCAGTTACGGATTGCTGCTCACTAAAACTAAATCCACCTTGGTGTCGTTAACCTGCTGACTCATTTTTTCAAGAAATGGATATATTATCTGTTTACTCAAGACAAATCTTCAAAGCAATAGCATTTTTAGATTTTGTTTGTCGTTGTAAGAACCAAAAGTTTAATTCAAATAATGATTTTCAATGGAACGTTAACCGACTGTTTTACAAGCTCATATTTCGTGTTAATTAAACACAGCACTATGATAGACCATGGGAGTGCTAAATTTTCATTGGGAGTCCTTTTTATATAAACAAAATCTTGAATGTAAATAAAACTTATGTATGAATATGACAACCATTATTAGTTCTGGTTCTGAGAAATTTGTGACTGCGAGAAATTAGAAACAAATGCACTTTTTTAAAAGTTTTTTGCGCAAACTACTATTTGGCAAACATGTTTTGTTCTTAGCCCAGTCATTCGGCAAAAATAATTACCCTTGCGATAACAATGGTGGCTTTTAACAATGGTGGTTTTTAAATTTTGATTTCCAATGACAATGGAGTCATTTATTTCTTAGAACAACCGTGGAACGAGCTTACAAGGCAAAGATGGCAGAGCTGAATCTGAAACAGTTGGAGATTCAACGCATCACGCAAGAATTCACACAGAAACTCAAACGAAAAGAGGTGAGATCCTTTTTATCCACTAATTTTGCTATTCTATTCAAGGCATCTTTCCTTTGAAACAATCAAATATAAAATTTGAAACCATCAAATACAAAATTTGAAACCACAAATTTTTTGCAATGTCCATAAAAATTCTGACCCACCGTCAACCCGACTTTGCATCATTTTAGATTTTTATCGTTTTAGTTAACAGAAGTGTCGTTTTTTTTACCAGACTATCGATAGTCGCAACAAAAGCTTCAAATTCAACAAAAGTTTAAGTCCTTCGTTATAGCCTTTCCAAAGCCCTGTCAAACAGTTCTAATGAAAATACACTGTTCTAAATCTAAAACAATTGCCTTAACGTTCTAGGTTTGAAAAGCAGAGGTGAATGATTTTATTGATGTCGCAGGGTTGGTCGAAAAGACAATTGACGTCTCTTTAATGACGTTTTAAACGTCACGTAACAATTCAATGTAATTTAATGTGTTAAACCACTTTTTTTGTTCATTCCAAAATGAAAATTAGTTTCGAAAACTGACGTGTAATTCAACAATTTATTACGTTATAAACGTGTTATGAATTTTTTTCGTTTCTGACACATTTATGCCGATCTTGACGTGTAGATGATTTTATTGACCTACTCATGTCACTACTGCGACTTCAAACCATTTCCCCCTAATCTTTGTTTTTCAGGAGGAGGAGTTTAAATTGAAGAAAGAGTTGGGCGATTTGAGTCTGGCAGTGGCATCTGAATTGAAGAAGAAAGGAACAATAGATGAGGCCAGTGAAAAGTTAGTGCATTATTTAAATAACTGAAAAGTTTTCAGAAAAGTCTATGTCTTCAAGGAAGAGGTAAAAAATCGGATAAGCGTATTCAAGTGTAATGTTTTAGTTACGCATCTGGTCTCATCCACAACTTTCCTGTCAGAAATTGCATTTGATATTTGGAAAATCAGTTTCCGTAGAATTTGTACAAAGAACATTGATCAACTTGAAAAAATTACTCACAGAAGAGAGCTGCAGATCTTTGTGGTATATCAGACACCTATTATGTAATCTTCATCTTTATTATGTCATATGATGTTTAGGGAGGTACAGAAGAGGATGCGACAGAGGGAGAAGGAGGACCTGGAGCTTGAGAGTGGTTACGAGAGCTCCAAAGAGTGAGTTATCACCCAGTAGTCTTTTGTGAGTTCATTAACGATTTGAAAGTAATCAGTTTGACGGCAATCAGTTCTGATGATTTCATTTTTATTTAGTTCTATCAGGGCTAATTATTGTTTTTCTGGGTGTTCGCAATAAGCTTACGAAACTTACAATCGGCTGCTGAAATCCGAGTTAATATCCAGAAAAATTAACTCGGGCTAGCAATTTATTTGTGAACAAAATCATCTAAACGCTTGTCATTCATCGCTAGAAGGAGCAAAAACCTCATAAATATGATAGTTTTGCACTTAAAAATGATAATAAAGTATTATCTGCTTGACTTGTTTTCGTATTTTGTTTCACAGGAAGTCGATGAGATTGAAGAAGAAGACAGAGAATGAGAAGCAAATGTTCACTCGTGCTCTGGAAAGTCGAAACAGAACTACTGGTGTCAAACAGAGAGAAAGTGAGTAGTCTGAAGTATTAGAAAATGTGATCAAATCAATAGCAGATTTGGGAAGAAGAGGACACGCCTTCCTCACTCCTTGGGATCTTGACCCCATCACCACCCCATCGAGGGTCAAGGCCGACATTACTATTTGTCAAAAGACCTTTGGCGAAATATATACTTACTTTGAGGGGGATGCGAGCACAGAAAACCGAAATCCCAAAAATAAACCTGTTCTGAATTATTTTCCAGCAGCTCGATATTTTTTGAGAATTAAGGTAATTTTAGCGTTTATGTTCTTAAAATTGATTTGATTGACCGAAGGACTTCAACGAAATCCAAAGTATTTTTCTAACAATCTGTCGCCGTTCCAAAAAATGATAGATTCGATTCGCTCCAGCTATGCTGTGTTCTGAGGCAAATCAACAGCACCTGACCTGCTGTAGCACCACAAGAACGACATCATTTTGGTACTAATCACCAAAATCAGATTTCTCCAAGGTCTTTTCTGTATTTCAGCTGGTCGTGAGTTGATGTCTACAAAAGTGAAGATGGAAGACACGGGTGAACATCTGAATCACCTGAAGAAGACCCTCAATGCCACCAAGACAGACCTCAACGCCATCGCACTCCAGAACAGACTCAAGGTGAGACAGTACATTCATGCTCTCACAAAAAGAAATTAATTTAAAAATTCAATAAAAGAATAGTTGTTACTGAACAAGAAGAGATTTTAATGTAACGAAATACAATGAAATCAACGCGAATGTCTTCCGAGGTTTAACCAAATGAGACTATCCTTTGTAAATAAATGCAGTTCCTGTGAGCTGATTTGGATATCAAAATTTATATTTTTGGGTACTATGTGCAATTACGAAGAAAGTTTAAAGAAAAAATTGTCAAGTTTTTTTTGTTGCTTTTAAATTTTTTGCTCAATTAACCATCGTTTTATTAATTAAAACAACTCTTTTAGTTTTCTATTAATTGACTCAGCGTGTTCACTTTTTACATGCTCGATGAAGTTTCTAATCAATAAATGTTTATTGTGATGTTAGAGTGCCCCTGTCGTTGCCAATCTCGGCTTGTCTGACCGTGATAACGTAGAACTATGCGACAGGTACCTCAGAAAGTACCTGTTGTCTGCAAAGGTAAATTTCAGCCCTGACATTCACCACAGGGCGCAAGAAAAAATCGAATTGTCTCACATTATTGTGGAAATGGTTTCTTTACTCTCTTACTGCTTTTTTATGTACAACCTTACTTGAGCCTAAATTGTCAAAATTATTTTTAATTAACTTCTCACACGGTCGGCTTAGAGAGTTGGAAAAACGTTTGCGCAATTACGTGAGCCAAGAATGTACCGTATAGCATGAGCCATTTTAGTTGTCATTAAATAGATCATCCCTGGTTTTTTTTATGTAAAAGACATCGATGTTTTTTTTGTCCCAAGACATTGATGTTTTTTTTTGTCTGTCGATGTATTTTTGAGGTTGAGAACTTTGCAGGATGTCAGGATGCATGTCCAGCAGTTTTTCTTTTTTAAGCTGATTTGATTTGTTCTATAAAACTTGAAATTCGTTTTTTTGTTTCCTTGAGTTTTTTATATCTTTTCAACTGTCTGTTGGCTTTGTCTCAAGTACCCTCGGCACTTTTTTAGGCGGCGGGTGACCGTAAACAAGCTCTGGACGTGGACACTACACTTAGGAGCCAGTTCAAAACTGACAAACAGCTGGAGGACGCCGTAATCAGAGCTTGGAACAACGAGATAGACTCCCGCAGATACGTCATGGACGACGTCAAACAACGACTCGAGGTCAGTCCAGAATGGACCAATTAGTTTTCACGTTGTATAACTGTTACGCAATCATAACTGTGAATATGGTCGTGTTAACTATGGCTAATTCGCTCATTGACAAAAAGTTTTGCGAAACATATTATGTAATCTATGACAGCAAACATCGCATAAAGGACACAAAACAATTTCTGTTTACCTAAATTTGGTAAAACACATTCATCTAAAATTTTACTCTTTTCTCTTAACTGAGTATAGAAACCGGGTTATATGTTACTTCATCATCAGTCCTTAGCAGGGGCGGATCTAGGATTTTTTTCGAGGGTGGGGCGGATTTTCAAAAATTTTTCGAAAATTTTGACGACCCTTTTTTTAGGTCGACCAAATTGATTTTCCGAGCTCTTCTAAAGCACTAAAAGGTCCCTGTGTTGGCCAAATTTTCTGCGCCGCAGGCAAATTTTTAAAAAAACAGGTCAAAAAAGCCGTTTTTAGGCACTTTTTGAAAAATTTTGACAAAAAAATTGCGTTTTTTTGGCGCGCGCTCCCCCTCAAAGTTAGTATATATTGGCCCTGATGGCGCCTTTAGAAAATTTTAGGGTCGGTCGCCAAAAAATGGATTTCTTAAAAAGTACCAAAGGGGGGACCCTTTGGGTCGGCAGGGGGTCGAATCCCTGAGGGGGGGGAGGGGGACGTCTGCCCCCCCCCCTAAATCCGCCCCTGGTCCATAGTAATCTTTCTGTGCCAGAATCTGAGCTGAATTCAGACATTTCATTTTAAGTAAGGAGTGCAGATGCATAGATTTTTTTTCTGGCTGCCTTCTCTGCGACAGATTTCTTGTTAATTTTCTATTGTACCATGTGGCTGTGAAATTGTGTTTTGATTTTTGGGTTGTTTAGAAAGTGGTGAGTCAACGGGAGTCGAAGAGCAAGAACCTCTCGCAGGATGTGCGGAGTCTGGGACTGGCGAGGAACAACCAGGAGAAACAAGTGAGGGAACTAGAGAGGAAACTGGAAAAGACCAGGTCAGTAGGGCGTCTCGAATCCATTTAAATTCCCTTTAATGCTCCCTTCTCAAGGACTAATTCAACAGCTGAGCATATTCGAGATTTATATTTAGTAACGAATCTCCCACTTTTGGAAAGAGGGAGGGGGTAAAGAGATCCAGATTATCTGGAGCTGCTATAGGCAATCCAAGTTTTCAACAAAAGATGTCTTTTTTTAAATTAAAGTCACCAGACTAGGATTATATGCCAGATATTTATCAGAAGCCAAATTAAGTTTTCAGAAAAAAATTACTTTCGGTCTGTGAGTTAAAATTTCATTAAACAACTTCCACAAGTTAACTGAATAGTTCTTCTATTTATCGCAGACTTGACAACCAGAGAATGATGTTGCAAAAGTTGGCAGAGCAAAAAGCGCAGGAGAGAAGGATAGAGGAAGAGCTGTTGCGCAAGAAGGGTGACCTCACCAGTGTAAGAGTTCATTTTTTGAAGCCGAAAATCGAAAAAAATACACTCGAGAAAAAATGGGATTTTTAGAAACAAAAATGCAAAAAGTTTACCAGTGCTCTCAAAATGGAAGCAGAAAAATATTACTGAACGTATCCGCTAATTTAGTTTTTATGAATTTTCAATCCAATTTTTCTGAAAAGTGACGAAATATTTGCGCTGGGTGTTTTTTCATCGTTCAATATCGGTGATCATAATAATAGTTCTTCACAAAAACTTTACCCCACTTTGAATATGTCAGCACACTGAGTATGCAATTTACTCTTGCGATCAAATAATTGACCTGCAGTTTTCGTAAAGCGTACGAGATTTGAAAATTGACAATTTGGAATACTATTAAATTTATTTCAAGTTGTGTAAAACTGATGTGTAAAACTCCAAAAAAGTAAAGAATCTGATAGTGAAAAAGCACATATACTTGAACCTTTTAAAGCGCCGCTGAGAACCTTATAAAAAGTACTACTTTATCTATAATTATTCAGTTAAGCTATGTACTTTTTATCCCGAAAACTAAACGAAGAAAATATTGTAGTCTCGATTTCTGAAAATAGTCAGTTGATCACAATGTAAAATGGATGACGTCTTTATTTACAATATCAAGCTTGCGAGCGTCAACTTATTCGAACGGACCTTCTTTTCTAACCTAACTCGCAAATAAAAGTGATCATTTGGTGGCACTTGTGCTATGATCAGGATCTGTATCATTGGAAATTTGGAAGCAACTGTTCTCTACTGTATTTATAGGCTAGTGAATTTGTTTGGTTAAGCGTCCGGGGCTGAGAGGTTAGTGTGTTAGACCCATAATCTTAAGTTTGCAGGTTCGAATCCGATACGTAGCCGATGTATTTTTTTTTTACTAATTCGAGGGTTTTACTACTTTCTCTTTTTGCTCTTTGTGTTCTCGCCATTGTTTGCGAAGCTTAGCTTTGCCTCTGTGTTTCACTTACAAGCTTTAGCGAGCGTAGTGTAATAATATGACCATTTTTTCCAACTTCAGTCGCAAATGCTGGTGCCTTTTTAAGTGGTACCTCTACGACTTTGAGAGCATGCATGTTGACATTCGATTGGGAATCTTTTCACGCAATTGATGCATTTTTAATTCATCAAATGAACCGACCAAAGCTGTTCATTTAAAAAACAGCACAATAATAAAAGTTTGGCTTCAGAAAGAAGTTTTCCAATTCAATATATCTCGCGATTGTTTAAAATGTGTAATTTATACATAAGTTGGTTTTATAATTTCCAATTTTTTGTCTACAAAGTTAGTGTGATTATATTCCAGATTTATTGTTTTTGGTGCCGCATCGCAATCGGCATTTTATTTTCACACTTATTAGCTTTATTTGTGGCCGGCCCGTGCGCAGATGCGAGGACAAGGGACTCTAATTATCCTGATTGTGGGATCGAATGTGCCACAGCAAAAACGTTTATTTTCAAAGCTTTTTTTTCACTTTTTTTCTTACTTAATAAAGCTCTGCTTTTTTGTTGTTTTCTTGCTAGTGTTTGCGAAGCACAACTTCGCTCTGTGTGAAATTTTCAAACTTTTAGTTTATTTGGTGTTAATTGTGAAGTAATTTTGTTTTCAAAGTGTAATTAGATTTACTATTTGATTTACGATCATTAAATTTTTTTAAATTAAATCGTAAATGCCTTAAGAACAGTACAGTAGTCTATATCAATCAAGTTTTTATGGTTTATGCATTAGGTTTCCCAATTTATGCATTAGTTTATCCTCTTTATTTATGCATTAAGTTGTCCAAAGTTTGTTAGGTTCAATTAGAGTTTCTTTTTTGATATTCATATTGAAATTGTTTAAGTGTTATACAGTTTTTGGAGATTGGTTTTTGTTATTTAGTGTTGATTCGTTTTTCGATGTTACTAATTTTTCACTTCGAGTGATATCGAAAAGTTTGGTATTTTCATAGTTTTTTGATAAATCAGTCGCCGAATGGTTTTCATGTTCTCGTCTCAAAACTTTTGAGTGTTTTGGTGCTTTCGTATACTTAAGTATACTTAACAAACTTCCGGTGTTTTTCCTAATATTTTTACTTCTTGAGGCTAAAACTAACCCAAATGGAAAAATTTGTTGCATTTGCTGTTTTCAGGGCGGTTTTCTTGAAAATTCTGTTTACTAAGATACTATACTGATTTGTTGGTTCAACCAATTGCTTTTAAAGATGAGAACATGAGCTGATTATAGATCGTTTTTTTAATACAACACAGCACCCAAACAATGAAATAAAAAACGTGAAAATATCAAGTTTAAATTCAAAAGTCTGCTTCAATTTTAAAATTTTCCTGCGGAATGTGAAATTCGGTTTTTTATATCGAGTTATCCTTTATTGGGTTAGTTGTATCAAAGAAAGGTCCAGATCAAAGATTCGTGAAGTCTAAATAACTTTGAGGTGATTTGTTTTTTTCTAGAACTTTCGAGTTTAAAACCTTTTTTAACTATTGCAACTCTGTATTTAATTGTTTTTATCTTATTTTATAAATTATTTCCTTGATTGTTTTCAACTGTCTTTTTTCGCAGTTTTTTTCGCCTGATCAAAAATGATCAATTGAAAACAAGGGCAGTCGGAAGGTTCGCAGCTTCTTTTTGATTCTAACAGTCTTGTGTTGACTTCCAACTAGATGAATTATTCTGCGTGACGACCATCCAATAACAATTTGCATGTGAATCAAATATGTTTTGTGTTGTGAATACATACATTTTTACTTTCAAAACGCTTAAAACCTCTGAAACTATTTTTTTTTCGCTCGGCTTATTTTTCTATAATGAGCCTTCTTGGCCGCTTTTTTGCTTGAAATTAGTCAAAAAGTTCAAACAAGAGTTTTTCTCGACACTGAGTCCGTACTGAAACAGCTCTATTATGATTCATCAGTCGTTCTATTTAGATGATTATCGTGGAAAAACAAGAGAAAACACTTGAATACAAAGCCTATTTGTATTTTTACTAACACTGGAATACAAAGCCTATTTGAATACAAAGCCTATTTTCAATGGTCGTAACAAAAAAGAATCATTTTAAAAAATAGAAAAAAAATGAAAAATATCAATTTTTAAGAGTCGATGAACGTAGTGAAGGCTCATATTCAGGTCTTGCAGATTTTTTTTCAGGAAAAAGGGTTAATTTTTTAACCTCTCAATTTTGATTTTTCGCGGCTCTATTTTTGTAAGTCAATGATCGTAACAAAAACTAATCATTTTAAAAAATAGAAAAATAATGAAAAATATCAATTTTTAAGAGTCGATGAACGTAGTGAAGGTTCATATTCAGGTCTTGCTGATTTTTTTTCAGGAAAAAGGGTTAATTTTTTAACCTCTCAAATTTGATCTTTCGCGGCTCTATTTTTGTAAGTTATGTTCATTTCGAGCAAAAAATTAAAGGTCGTAAAAGCGTGTTCAACTTCTATTTTCGAAATTGGATTTTAAAATTCCGATTTTAAATTTCAGATTATCTATTGACCAATCAATCAGAAAAGTTTTAATCATAAATTTTTCTAGGAATTAAAAGAGTTTCTAGACCGTCCAGTTCCTTGGCTCTTTAGACTAGGGCTTCTCTGTATCAGGGCAAAGCACCATATGCTTCAACTTCTCATGAAGGGTTCTGAATTAGTTTTTGGAAAATTTGTCAAAACTTTACTAAAATAAAAACTGTTTTTCATTTTTCAAAATTAATCACGTATGCATTGTAAAACAAATTAAGCGATAAATTTTGCCTCTACTGACTCATTTATTGGATCAATTTGTGAGCTTAAATGCCTTTTAAAATGATTTATTGAGTCAGATTAGTTCGCTGCAACGCTACGCGTTGATAGAAAATATTACGCGCATCAAAAATAGAATTATTGCGGACACTAATTCTCTCAAATTGACAATTTTCATACGGCCTTAATTTTTCGGTGAACTGATGTTACTGCGCCTATTAACGGCGCAGTAACATCCGTAACAAATTTTCTGTTACTTTCCTTGAAATCAAAGAAATAAAGAGTCTTTTATAGAGGTCATCGGGGTTCTTGCAGTATTTGACTGGTCGTTGTTTGAGGAGAACGGACTTATTGTTAGTCAAATCAGCTCTGAATTGAAACTGTTCTTCTTTGTGTGTTTGTGTAGATTCACGTGAAGAGAGAAGACAACTACCACACCCTTTTGAGAGAAAAGGAGGGACTGAGGAAGGACCAACAAGTACTCACTGGCATCGAAAAGGTAAAAATCAACAGGGCAAACATCGGCAAAACATCTGGAGAATCAGTTTTCTGGCCTACTTAACAATCTATGTCATTTTGCTAAAATAATGGTTTACTGGGTTCATAATTGATTCATTTGCCCAGCCATAGCATCAGTGTGAGAAGTCAGCATCAAAAAAGTGTCGTTAAAAATAGGTTCCCTGTTTGATAAAAAGCTATCATCTCATGCATTACGATTATATCACGACGGGGAAATTTTTAATTCGTTTTTACATATGCGTTTTTAAATTTTTTCATAAGTTGATCTGACTGTAAAAATCCTTTGTCAAAAATCAGTGTCTGCTCTCTCTAGGTCTCTGAACTTTTGGGCGATAAGAGTATTTGCGTCGAACTTTCTTTTCAACAATCACTGACATAGGAATTTTGTTTGGATTTTGGTTATCAAATTTCAACCTAATTTGATTGTTTAGGAACATAGAAGGATACTTCAAGTTGCTGGCAGGACAGATTCCATGTATTCATAGTCCAAACTCCCTCTACAATTGCATGCTAATTCCCAAATCTGCATGCCAGTACCTCGGAGGACTTGCAAAGCACAGAAAATCAGCCGTCGATGTTTCGATCAATTAACGATCTATCTGTAAACCTCAAACTAATGAAAATATTTTTATGTCTTCCAAATTTTATTTTGAACTCATCCTGTCTTTTCCTAGTTTCAAGTTTCTAGTATGGCAAGCAAAATGATTCAATTTCCGAAATCCATTAAAATCTATTAACTTCTCTATTAACATTTTTACACTTGCGAGCGTTATTGTAATTATACAAACCTTTTTTCAAGCCTAACTTGCAAATAAAAAACTTCATTGAAATGTTCATTTATTTGAAATTTTACGGTAGCATTGGAAATTGCGCAGCGTCTGTTTTCTTCTTTTTTGTGGCTAGTGTTTTGAATATATTAAGTGGTTGGAGTGTGAGACTCCCAATCTCTAGATCGCAGGTTCGAATAACCGAATTTTTGCTAATTCGAGGCTTGTTTCTATTTTTTATGGAACTTTTTAGAGCTGCTTTTTGTCTTTTGTCGTGTTCTCGCAAGTGAGTAGTAGATGTTGGAGCTGAAATGGGGGGGTGCTGGGAGACCCAGATGTTTTAAGATAGGGAATAGAACATCAGGTCTCTTACCATTACACAAACCATGAAACCTTATTACTAATCGTCTTCCCTGTCTTAATACATTTTAGACTCTGTACCCAATGATAATACATAGCTGGGAGACCTGGTGTTCTATTCCCTATCTTAAAACATGGGGGCCTCCCAGCACATCCCCCTCTCCACTTCAGCTCGAAAATCTACTACTCAAGTGTTTGCGAAGCGAAGCTTCGCCTCTGTGTCTATTAATATTTAGAGAGTACTATTTACTTTTCGTTTTTCTCTCTTTATTTTTCCGGTAATAGAGTTCGGGTAATCTCAGGTTACTTTTTTGAAAGATTCAATTTTGAATTTTTGGTGCTAGAAAATTGCTAAAGGAAACTTCAAAAACTGCTAGTTTGAACCGGAAAATTATGTTTTAGATTAATATACGCTTTACGCTTTTTCCTCACCCGCTTATTGAAATTAGAGAAAAAGTTAAGAAATACTGAAACCGGTTTTTTCTCGTCATTGCAAAAAGTTTAGGAATTTTCATTTTCTTTCAAATCACGACTGCAGTTGTTTCAACATATTGTACCATTCGATCTATTTTGATGATTTTTTGGTACATGCTATGTGAAATAAAATTAAAAAGAAAAATGAGCACAAGCGAAGTTTCTCCTTACTTTCAGTGATAAAAACGACTATGTTCATTCTGTCTAGTTTTCCATTTGTTTTTGTTTCAGTTAAAAGGCAATCGATTAAGATGTAAAAACTGCAAGAATGAGAAGTATCTAAAACGTATTTTGACAACTTAGAATGAAATTGAATTGGTAGTTCAGTCTATTATCAAATTTTGTGTAATTTAGTCTGCAAAACAGACTTTAAGTTTTTCGATATATTTAACTTTGCATTTTAACAATAATTTCTGTCAGAAAATTGGCATATCAACAGTTTGAATTGTTCATTGGCATAAATGTTGTCTTTTTGTGACAATGAATAAAAGCCAATCAGCAGTAGTCTATTGACTTAAACTAGCAGCGTTGATACACCAGCTATTATTGGGCTATATAACGTTGCCACGTTCCAAGGTATCTGGTGATTTCGAATTTGATTTAAAAACCCTACAGTTTTTTCTGACCAAGGGTCACCGAATATAAGTTGCAACTGCCTCAAACTTCATTTAACTCACATAGGTTATCTTTTTTTCAACATCAAGTTCAAAGCACTTCGAACTTCAAAATTATAACTATTCGGGATTGTTGATATTTTTGGTATAAAGGTCACGATAAGTTTTTACAATCAAACGCTAACGAATGGATCGCGCATTGTTCAAATTTGGGCTATGATCTATCTTGGGCTTGGTTGACTCATTACTTAAGCGAACTAGCGAGCGTAGTGTACTAGTATGGCTCAACGTTTTTTATCAACCTAACCTTAGCACTAGTTTCATATTAATTTGGTGGCCTTTTTGCTGCATAGCATTGGCACTATATTAGCATCGATAGCTGCATTGGAATATCAGTGGCTAGTGTTGATAAGTTTGTCAAAGTTAGTGGAACAGACGCGAGAACTTCAAATTCCAAATCCCGAGGTCACAAATTCGAGTCCGACACAAAATATATTTTGTTACTAACTCGAGGCTTATTTCTTCATTTTCCAATTTTATTTTATAAAGCTACTTCTTGCCGTTTTTTTGCCAGTGTTTGCAAAGCGCAGCTTCGGCTCCGAGTAAACACTGTTTTTTGTATCAGTGAGTCAACGAAGAATTGGGAAAAATATGGCGTAGGGGGAGTTTTTCTAACCAATTTTGATTTCTTGAAAAAAAATTTTTTAGGGATCACATGGGTTATCATAAAACCATAATTGGTCGTAGCCCGGATAAGAATAAAGAAAAAAGTGTTTATCAAGGAAAATTGGAGTAGAGTTTTTTTATTCTGGGCAAAATCGATCAGAAAACTGGTCTTCAGACAAGTTTTCACTTTCAGTCCAATTTTGTTTTCTTTTTCATTAACCTAGTTTTACTATTTAATGACATTCCTTGTGTCCCTCCATCCCCTCTCTTCTCGGAAAAATAAAAAACTGATACTCTTTGATTTTTTGTGTTTTAAATGTTGTCGGAACATTCTGCTTTACTTGAACAACGATTGGCTCTCCTTATTGCTAATAGGATTGCAGTTTAAATCTTAATTCAATTATGCAAGCCAAAAATAACTTAGGTTTAGTCAAAAGAGCATCTCACCATCGGTTTGAATGTTATTTACTTTAAACTTCGCATCCAAAATTTCATTTTATTGTAAAGCTTTATCATCATTTGATTCAGTTTTTTTCTTGTTTTTCCAGACTGTGTATGCAAGGTGCAACAGTTTTGTTCAGCTAAACTCAAAATTTATATAATGGTCGTCCTGATAGTAAGTTGCTCTCACAATAGAATCTAACCGAAGTTTTTGATACCCTATCTGTGATCATGTAGAAAAAAAAGATTGGTCGAAAGTGCATTTGAGAAAACTGATTATCAGCAGTAGCTCAAAAATTGCTTATTTTTAGTCATCAAAATAAAAAAGCGTTTGATTCTTTGAGTTTTCATAGTTTGAATTCCAAGTTCACCGCAAGTGCTTCTATACGTTACGCGGTGTAAGATTTTACATTTAAAAAAAATTTGAACAGCCAAATTTGACATCGGAGAAGGTGTTTTCTTTTAGATTTTATCTTTTGGAAAATTTGATTTCAAAAAAATGTTATGTGTTTAAACATTAGATAGAGATTCAACCCGGTGTTTATATTGTTCTTGATTTGATTACACAAGCATAGCTTGAAACTTTGACCTTTCTTTTTTTTCCAGCAGAAGTCGCAAATATTGTTGCGATGCATTTGTTGCGACAAAATTTGTTCAATTTGAAAGTGTTCATTTTGATCCAGCTATTTAGTACAGCCACTGCTAAGGATATTAACACAGACTATTATATAACAAATAGCACTTTAGCTTGAAGGAACCGTGGATTTGTAGCATAGAGCAAGGAAAGGAGACCAGAAGCGTATGTTTTTAATGAACTTTTTCGTATACTAGTTAAAAATTGTCTGCTCTATAAATTGAAGCATTTTAGTTGGTAAACTTCTTTTTTTTTTCAAATTGACTGTTTCTGCTAATGCGTCATAATTGGCTTGCATTATTATTAGCAATTATGTAGACTCATATTTGGCGTGCGTTACTTAAGAAGTTTTGTAGACTCAAAGTTTTACTCATTCAGTTTTTCCCAGTAGCGTTATTGGTCACATTTTTGCTTGCGTATGCGAAGTGCAATTTCGCTTCTGTGTTAAACATTGACATCATGATAAAAAGATTATCGTATTTTGGGGTGGTTGGTTTGGCAGTGAAAATCAAGCACAGACAATTTAAGACTTCAAAAATTATATTCAACTTCAAAAAATACATTTTTTTTTACAAAAGCAGTTTCAGAGACATGTTTTTTTTTGTGTTTATCCTGGCTTTCTTTCAGATCCAAGTAATTTTTGAGTTTTTGGGAGCATACCATACACCTGATAATCTTAAGCTCCCGGAAAATATATGATGTGCTATTTAGAAACTCATTTATAAAATACATTGCAAACTCCATCATTTAATTTGCATATCCTTGGTGTTTTGCAGAGAAATATTTAGACTAATTGATAAGGTTGAATTATGAAAAACGCAGGGTCTATTTACAGCATTTCTAATCGGGGTAGTTAACGGGATTATTAGGTTAATTGTGCACTTCATTTTTTGAATGAAAGTACCGCACGCTTCAGAGCTTCTCTAATCGGTTTCATGAAGATCAGGACAGGACTGCGTAGAATTACACCGATGGTGCCAACAATTTGGGCCATTCCCATAAAAATCAGCATTTGTCCGGGGTTGCTCAGGTCAATCCAGAAAAACACCAAAGCCAGAATTGTGTACTGGAGAGACCCAAAGAGTGCGTACACAATCGAGCTGCCAATCAATGCAATCATGATCTATAAACAAAACTATCTACATAGAGAGACATGCAAAAATATGGAAGAAAAAAATAACACAAAAAAATTACGCAAATTCAGAGTAGAGTTCAGCAACGCACATTGATAACTGACAAAACGAACACCAAAATTGATAATTTGTTGAGCCAGTAGAAGTAGTTTTAATCGATTCAAATGCTGGAATATGTCTGCGTATGTAAGTCAACTTTCTTGAAAAATTCTAAGTTAAAAATATCTAAGATTGTGCGCAGTAAAATCGACAATCAGTTTTTTTCCGTTTTCATCGACGATATTAATTGGTGAATGTTGGAGCGGTGATCATATTACATATTCGTTGAAGTAAGTGCTTGACTTAGAAAATTTTATCTTGAGACTTGCATGCAGTAAAGAAAGGCTAATGGTGGGCACGTACTATTAACATTGTTTAATCAATAAGATAACTCGAAAAGTAAACGAACGATCGAGTCCAAAATAGTTCAAAAATTTCAAGACTTACCCCTGACAACATATATATAAAAGGGGGCTAAATGGTCTACTCCCCCAAATGTGAACTAACGAGGGTATCTGAAACTCACAGAAGGTATACTAGAGATGATTTGACCCAGGCATGCAAGAACCCAGACCTCAAGGCCCAGGTGATAACAGTTCTCTTAAGTGCAAATCGCCTCGGTATAACCAAATAACTAGCTGTGGGAATAAGACAAAAGTTAGTATGCTGTAGACCTAGGTGAGGGGAGCTTAATTTTAGAATCCCAGACCCCTGGAACCCTCTTTCGGGTGATATGCCATTAGTAAAAGATCTTCAACCTGATTTTTGGAAATAATTTTCTCAGGTAGCAATGAATGCAGGGAGCCGAAATTTAAAGATACGATAGGCAGTGACAAGAAACATCAAGAATTAAACTTTGAGAAGTTATCCTTTTCACCAAAAACGGTAATTTACGCCCAATACTGAGCATTGGCATATTGGTATTATGACGGCAAATAGACACCAGAGGCGAACCCCGCAAAAGAACTCAGGTGAATGAAACCCCTCCGGAGACTCCTCCCAGCGTTATTACCACTATTTTGGGAAAAGTGATAACCGACCATTACAATGGGATAACATGAGAAGTACTGATGAGATGTGGACAGAACTAGGTAGATAAAATCTACATGAAACTTTTAATCTAAATTTAGACGATTGACTTATGGTAACCTCGGGTAACCCTACAACAATTCTCCGGTGCTGAGGACCAAAATTGCGTAGAAAATCCTAAGATTAAAAGCTGAAAGTGGACTGTTTTCCAGCCCTAACCCTTGAAAATCAGAGTCAGTCACCTCATATATAATTAGGAAACATTTATCTACAGGGCAACAAAACAGAAGACAAAAAGATATAGCTTCTGAGTGGCAACGCCAAAGTACTGGAATGAATAAGACAGAGACTAGACACACATTGGATTGCACTTAGTTGAGACAGTCGGACCAATAATAGCACTTCAACTAGACCAAACAAAAGTTGAAAAGTGGCAGCAAAACTACTCCGGCACAAAAATAAGCCTCCTAACTAATATTTTAATACCGGATAAATACTTGGCTCCCCGGAGGAGGCTTTATGGCTCGGTTGGACCTCTAGTAGACGAAATGCGTTCCCCTGATAGCTAGAAGCTCGGGGTTGACATATATTTATATGGGATTCTTGAATACTTGAAAATAAACAGGTACAAAAAATGACCTACCCCAAGAACCAGGAGACCGGAACGCTAGCAAGATTCTTAAATAAACCCCTTTCTAATATGCTCAAGTAAACATAATTTGGTTTTGAGGTGAAATTGGGTTTCATTTTTACGTACCCTTATACCCATAATGAACTTGGCGCTTAGAACTACTGTGGTCAGAAATATTGTATAGCTACTATGTGTGTCAGAGTTAGAAAAAAAGATGCCTAGACGCATAGATTTGATCATACTAAGACTATAAAAAAATCAAAAAAACATAATGAAGGATAACAAACAGGCTACCCTTATGCTGAACAGCTACTCTAAGCGATTGAACAGTTGATTATCAAAGCTAGAGAAAACAATTATTACTAAACTAGAGTATAGTTGGTTGCCATCATTTAGAGAACAAAGAGAGAGGATCGACGAACGATGTTACCGTCGCAGCGATTGATCGGCACAAAACGTTGATTTTTTTTATAGAAGCAGTTAAGTAATTAGTTAGCTCATCACGTTCCTTTTAAACAACATTTGTCTATCTGTATTGAAACTAAATTTACAAGTTCCGCTCAAGCTTTGTTGGTTAGTTAGAGAGAGAGAGAGAAGCTGAAAAGAAAATCACGGGCGACGCTGCAAAACTCTTTAAACAGAGCCTTTTAAGTCCTACCATCAGCATAGCTCTTTTGGGATTGTCGATAATACTGTACCTTAGTGTCCCCCGCTTGAATACGGTATATGAAGGGTAGAATACCTGCGATGATCGTGAGTTGTGATCAGCCTCTATAGTAGAAAACCCTGAAGGTCTACAGTCCAATTTTGTAGTGGCTTTGAATGATATTAGTTTGGACGATTTTAATCATAAGAAAATAGGAAAAACAAAGGAAAATCACACAATAAACTTTTGATGTTTGATGTTGCTTTAAAAAAGCTGGAATTTTAAAACGAACAAGTTTACCCAATTAGTTTGAGGGTAAAAAAGAATTATCAAATAAGTGTTAGAAAAAAGTGCGCCAAAAAGCATTTTTTCAAAAGCTTGAGACGTTGTCTTTTGCTTTTTTTTCTCGAAAAATCACGTAAGGCTAAGACAATTTGCTCCTACTAGGACTTTAATAGTGCAACAGGAGAGCTTCAAATTTTTTACATAAAAAGAATCGAAAACAATTTTTAAAAATTTTTTCCCCAGAATACGCCGCTCGCAAAAAAATCTTACAAATGCGCCTATAATGTAGCATTTAAAACTACTTTTTTGGAACATTAAGCCTCAGTTACTCTACTCTGAGGGTAGATCAGAGTTATCAATTACAGTCTCAGCAAAAAAATACTGTTAAGATTTTTTTCTATAATTAGTTTCGACGTAATTTGTTTAAATACTTTTGTGGTCGGTTTGTGCGTTGAGAACTCGGCATGTGCTGTAAGCTTCAGGTAACAAGTGCCCTATTCTTGTATTTTTGGACAGCCATTTCCGTATAGAATATGTATTTCAAAAGGTCACCATTTAATTCGGCTTTCATTTTCGCGTGTTAGAAGTTTTAATTAAATATACTATCTGAAAATTGTTTTAAAGTGTTAAAACTATGTCAGCCAAAGTTGAATTTATGAAAAATGAAATAGGGAGTGATAGTTAACAAGATCCCAAACTTTTTCTCGTCAGAGTTGTCTGCAATCATGATCAGAAGCAAAACATTCCTTTTCAAAACGCTGCTTTAACCTCATTGATTAAAATAAAATGTTTTTTTTTTGTTGCAGATGCGAAACAATCCTCAAATAAGGAGGCTTTGGCAGGATGGAAAACTGTTAATTAATCAGAATCATTGACGCTCTGATTGGCTAATCAAGTTTTGCACACAACCAAAATCTTTATTAACAGCGAACAGGGGCGGATCTAGGATTTTCTCGAGGGGGGCGGATTTTCAAAAAAAATTCGAAAACTTTGACGACCTTTTTTTTAGGTCGACCAAATTGATTTTTCGAGCTCTCCCAGAGCACTGTTTTGCCCCTATTTTGGCATTTTGGCAAAATTTTCTGCGCCGCAGGCAAGTTTTTGAAAAAACAGTCAAAAAAGCCGTTTTTGGGCACTTTTTGAAAAATGTTGACAAAAAAATCGCGTTTTTTTGGCGCGCGCTCCCCCTCAAAGTTAGTATATATTGGCGCCAAAGGCGCCTTTAGAAAAATTTTAGGGTCGGTCGGCCAAAAATGGATTTCTGAAAAAGTATCAAAGGGGGACCCTTTGGGTCGGCAGGGGGTCGAATCCCTGAGGGGGGGGGGGGGGAGAGGAGCGTCCCCCCCCTAAATCCGCCCCTGACAGCGAATTAATTGCAGTGTCACAGGAAAGTTTCGCTGTACAATGTGTGCGGATGAGCAATAAATCTTTTGTTTTATTTTTCAGTTTTTAAAATACACTATATTTTCTAATACCCGGCTTAGATTTCGCAATATTTCAAAATTCATATATCTGTTTATTTAATTATAGGTCAAAAATAATTTTATGGCCTGGATTTATTATTCGAGATTTTCGCGATTTATTTCTTTGAGATTTTGCACAGTAGATACAAATATTTCAATCTTGAAATTATATCTTATAACTACCGGTTTCTGATCATCTGTTGACAGCTTTTTCGATCGCAGCAGAAACAGCAGCAAGAGTGTGGTCGCACCTATGACTACAATTGCAGGAATGCCCAACAGCATAAAAACATGGTCGAATTGCGGGTATCTGCTCAAGCACATGCGCGGATCACTTGTCGTTATCTCAGACAGCGCCGCTCCCGAGGTGGCAAGGCAGCATCCAGCGACCAAAACGGGAATAATTGCAAACCACGCGCTGTTTTTGGTACATTTCTGGGAGTACCAGACTGAGGTGGAGGTGATAGAATTACAAGTACCAGAGATAATCAAGAACATAAAGGGGAGCTAACCCCTTTGCCACTCTTAATACTAACTTTTTTCTTTCTTTTATTTTTAGTCGAACTTTTGTTTGAGTAGAGAATTGCCTGTTTTATTAAAACGTGACAAACGAGTTTTGAGGCTGATAAAAAGTTCAACTTTTTTATAGGTTCAATCTATAGCTAAAAAAGTGACTATATCTTTTTTCGTGAATACAAGCAAGTTATTCCAAATATTTGCGCATACAGAGGGGCGAATCTAGCATCCCCCCCCCTAAATCGGCGATTGAGCCCATACATTATTTAGTTTCAGCAACTCTGAAAAAAAAACAAATAAGTCCCCCATTTGAGCTGCAATTTCAAATCGATCTCACTTTGCCATAATAACATGCAACAGCATTATGAATATGGAAAAACTACGTTGTGTGTGTGTGTGTGTGCGTGCGTGCGTGCATGCGTGCGTGCGTGCGTGCGTGCAGCTGTGTCCGTGTGGAGGGGGGAGGCTGCTTGCGGAAAAGAGCCCATCTTCTTTTTCTTTTTCATTTTCCCCTTTTATCAACAGATAATTGACCATGTTTAACAAAATTAACGGCCGGTAGACAACTAAAAATTATTATCAACGCACGAAAAATCTGACCTGTTGATTCAGCCATGTATGAAATAAGTAAAAAGTACTTATATTAGGCTTACATTTTGTGCATACTATAGAAACATATTTCATTGGTTGGCTTTTTTAAGTAAAGCAAGATTTTGCAAGATCTTCCAAACTAAAAACATTTGCCAAGATCATTAACAAGATAACTATCCTTCTTTGACAAGAGAATGTACACGAGCCGAAAAACATCCCGTTTGTTGTCGAGAAGAATCAAATGTTGGATCCGTCCATGATTACCGGAGTCGAAGTCCGCCTTTTCGGCATCATCGGTCGCGCCGATGTTGGCTCCGCGACAGAAAATCCATAGTGTGGAAAAAGCGTATCTAGGTCGCGTTGGGCGAAAAATCAGTCGCAATTTAGCGGCGTTAGGGTTTTGGTGGAGTCAATCCCGCATCTACCACGCCAGCATATCAAGAAACCATAAGAAACCACATCAAGCCTGGGTTGAGACGGTCCAAATATACTAACTTTTGGTCAAAACATAAATAGCAAACTCTGGTCGCGGTTAACTTCGCTTCCGTCGATCGTGCCAGCGGCGGCCAACTGTCCTTAGGTCGCGCCGGTCGCAATTAGCTTAGTTTTTTTGGTTGCGCCAGTCGTGATTAATTTTTCTTCTGTCGCGTCAGTCACTGATAAATTTCCTTCGGTCGCGCCGGTCGCGGTTATCTTTTCTTCTAACGCACCGCTCGCGGTTAATTGTCCTTCGAACGCGCCGGTCGCGGTCAGCTTGCATTTGAACGTGCCAGTCTCTGTTATATTTTCGGCCGCGCCAGTTCCTGTTTACTTTTTTTTCGGTCGTGACAGTCCGGAAAATCAAAAATCGGTCGCCCGGACAGTAAGAAAACCTTCAATTTAAACCTTCAAAATCTTCAAATTAAGGTGACCTACACGAACTTCAAACAAACATTGTATTACGAAAAAAATATGCGAGCCCAAGAACGCTAGTGTCTAGACTTTGGAGCAAACCAACGCTCGTTAGCTCTTAACTTTCGCTATCTCAATTATCAGGTACTGGATTCTATGAAGGTGTATTAGACCACCAGGCCGAATTCGTATGAGTGGGATAAAAAACTTGATTTGCCTGATTATGTAATTTCTATCACCGGGAAACAAAACAGCGTTGAGTCGATCCAGGGCAACAAGAACCCCTAGCCAGTCAGGCAGAAGGATAAGTAGATAAGTCACAAAATTGGACACCTTACAGGTTATATTACTCGTCAAGTCAATTGCACAGAAAACTCCTCCTGAAAACAAAACTGATCTTTATCCAAAGAAGTAACAGAACAATTTTTTAAATTCCCGTAGCAAAATATAATTTTTGTGCTTTTTTCATGTGTTTATGAAGTTTTCAAGAATAATTGTTGTTATTGAAGTACATGATTCTTATGAAAAATTCAGTTGCGCGACCTTCGCATTATCAACGATAATCGGAAATAATGGGAAATCCGTTGAGACAAAGAACTTGAATATCCGCTTCATTTTTTTGCAAGTGAAGATTCCTCAATTGACTATCCACCCCTAAAAACTTTGACTCTCTGTATATTGCTGAAGATGAAATTTGTAGCCAAAGTTGTTGTTAAAAAGATCTTTCTGTACACTGTGTTTTACAGTGCTATGCCTCTAAAGCACTGTAAAAAAAAACAGTACCAAAAAGCAAAAAAGTCTGAAGCACTGTTTTTACAGTGCTAAGGCTCCAAACATGGAGCGAAAAATAATATAGCGTGCTTGAAAATCTTTTAAAAGTCATTTAGAAACCTAAAAGTTTTGACAATTTTTGGGGAAAGCAATTGCTAAAAAATTAATTAAAAATTCCATGACCTAAAGAAAATAGTGAACAATTCTTACCATTGGAACCTGATCTAAACTATATTTTATGATTGGATAAATTAAATGTTTTACCAATGTAAAGTATTTAATATTAACCAATCATGATCCATCTAACTAACAACCCACTTATTTGTAAGTGCTGAAGTTACTTGTAATTTCAGCACCAGAGAGATTTGAATTTAACTTAGAAATTAGTTGGACTCTCCCGAGCACTTCAGCAGCCGCAATAAACCAGTATACCCTAGATCTATTGAGCCTAGCAGAGACTAGTTAAACAACCTGAGACTAGATAGTATAAGAGTAAGATTAGGATCGGTATTAGACTAAGAAGTTGCACGAATCTATCCGGCCGAAAATAAGATAGCGTGACGAGCAGACGGTGTACCCTATCCGAAATTACTCTATGAGTTATACACCCCAGTCCTAACTCATCTGGTGCGACCATAAGTCTCGAACAAGACCTTACTAGATTAGAATTAACCAAAATTAGATTAGAAATTAGACAAAAACATTTACAAAATGTTATACGACAATAATTTAATTGAAATGTCTCTCCGACTCAATAGATCAGAGCCAATATTCCGAACCATAATAGAACTACCCGGAATTGGAAGAAGACATCGAACCAAAGACGACATACGACAAAGTAGAAACTTGCCGTATAGTTATATGATAGTTCGGCAAAAGCCAGAACAAACTTTTATATTTCGAATACTACTTGCAATGAATTTAGATTTCCATTTGCAAACATAAAACCTTGAAGTAAATCTTCAAAATCATTTCAGGCGCTAAACAAATTAATATTATACAATAACGATTGATAAAAAGATCTAAGATCGTTTTCCTAAAATTCTGCAGTATTATACAAAACATGTTTGAAGAATATTTATTGGAAAATAAAAATAAAAATTAGTAGCATGACAATAAATGGTTAGTAATCATAAATCATCCTGTTGTTCCAGCTTCATCACCTAAAACATAACAGCAATCATAAACCCACTAATATCATCAAAACACTAAATCTTTCCTTTACACAAATTTAAAACGTTATTAAAATTTAAAGTCACTTAATTTAAAATCAGATCATCAAGGCTTATCCTTGGATCTTAAATCATTTTCTACTTAATTAAATTTTAAATTTGATCATCAAGGCTTATCCTTGGATCAAACAGAACAACTTTGTTCTCCCCCACCCACTTAATTAGTGTCTAACGACCTCAAACGTCGATTCACTACCCAACCCTTTCTAAAAACCCAAGACTAATAGAAATTTTTAAACAAAACTAATCATTCAAATTAGGATAAACAGTGAAGAACTTCGGTTATTCATCCTTCACTTGACCCCTCCTCTTACCAGACCCAGGATAAATCTTAGACTTAGTAAGTTTAAAATAGTATCTAACGAACTACTCGCGTTCTAATTATACCTGAACCTTGTGGATCGATTTACTATTCTCCAACCCTTGAACACAATCACTACCCCTAAGTAAGATTAAGTAAGTTAACACCTTAGCTTATACTAGTCACGAGAAAGTAAAAATCATTCTTCGGAATCGATATACTTTTCTCTCCAACCCTGAAAAATAGACCCAGGTTAAGCTAACCAAAAAATCGTAAGAACTAACAGTTTAAGTCAATAGAAATCATTTAACAACCTTTTGCATCCGTCATTCTAAACCTTATGTCATTTAAAAACCTAGGAAATAAACAAACAATCATTTTACACAATTGTGAAATAGATAACAAAAAATACGACCTTGTAATCACACCTCATACACAAACAATTGGATACATTCGAACAAAACGACAAACACTAAAGAGAAAAATAATAACTAAACAAAGACAAATAACACGAAAAAGATTTTCAAAAAATCGAAACGCATTTTCAGAATCAGAAACCAACAGTTTAGACGAACTTTACAAACTAAAAGAATCAATAGATAAAAATTACCCACAACACGATCAATTATATTTTTCTGACTCAGAAACAACTTCAAATTCATCACAAAGAGGAAAAAGAAGAATAAAAAAGCAGTATAAACACAAACCAGTACATCTATACAATTGGAATCAACCAATTCGACACATTAATAATTACATATTAACAGTCATCGAACGAAAAAATGAGTTCAACGCACACCCCAGGTGACGAAACTCCAGATGATGATGAAATCTTTCCTTTTATAGTAGATGCAGATACTGATAGAGGACAACACATATTTTGTCAAAATTTACTCGTAAATTTATTTGAACCCGGAATCAGTCCATGTAAAACAGAGTTCCCCGATGTAAAAATCAAAAGACAAATCATAGATCACTATCTAAAAGATATATGCAACATAACACAACAGTATGGAATCTACTCTATAGAATTCACTTCCCCAAACCATAATAATAGAACATATACTATTCAAACAGACGACCTTGATTTAGAATTTTCAAAAGTTTTTTCAGAATATATAAAAAGCATCCAATACCATAACTCACAAAGAGCAAACTCCATTTTCACCAATGAAGTTTTCGCACTAATATATAGTTATATTTCGATATTAGAAAATGAACTCCCATTAACAAATGTCTCACCGACAGAAACATCTAAACATTTAAGAGTACGACATGAAATCACACTACTCTCTAGTTATTTAAACATCATTAAAGAAAATTTCACGAAAGACGACGTTTCACAACATACCAAACACGATTTACAAAAAATTTTAGCATGGTTCATAATAGATTATTTTACACACAATATTGATTTAATTGCACAAGCAAGAAAAAATTTTAGACCCCAAAATTCGAACGATGATACCGCTATCACAGAACAATCAGATTATGTTTGGGACCCCGAATGGTCTCATTCCGCATTTATAAACTTTCCACAATCAATCTCAAGTCAAGCAATAGGTACAATATCTTACATAAGAGATTATGTAAGAGTAATACCATTAACAATTGATGCGACACCATTAAACTATAATACATTTTTACCCGATACACAAAATAATAGTTTAAACTCTACAGTTATACACAATGAAAACCTCAATGGAACTAGGAATCTTACTCAACAAGATATCCAGACACCATCACACTTCATAAATGAAGAAATTGTACACACAACAACTACACAACAAAGTATTTCACCAATACGCCCAAATTTAACAACACCAAGAAATACAAATCCTTCACAAACGCAGGTAACCTTACAATCAACCGTTAAACCTTCGGTTGCTCCAAAATATTCCCATATGGATTACCAAACATACAAACCCATGACAATACCATCAAAAACACGCAAAACATTCACTAGAAACAACTTTGCAGACCATAATTATAATTATACACATCCATCAAAAACAAATTATCAACCACAAAGGAATTTTAATCAATATACAAAACCTCGAAACTGGGATAACCCAACGGCCCAATATAATTCCACAAATTTTCAACCAAATCCTCCACAGGATCGCAGTGGAAATTACCCATTTTTTCAACAAAATAAAAATAAAAAACAAACATCTTATCAAATGGATTATTTATCCTCAGATGAAGATTTCTTACAACCAGATATATTTGCACCAAATACTCAAGAATATCGTAGACAAGGAATACAGAAAACACGTACAAATCATAGAAATTTTTCTCCACAATCAATAGATGCACAATATCAACAACCAATTCAACAACAAAATCCAATTAATACACAATCTTTTCAACCAATTCAACAACAAAATCCAATGACTACACACTCGTATCAACCATCACAAATGCAAAATGAAATACCACTCCCGTATTATCTTCAACAACATGAAATAACAAGAAACCAACTTTCAAATTTTTCTCAAATGCCAAATGCAGCTGAATCATTACAAATGACAATGAATCCATACCTTATGGGTGGATCATCAATAACATCAAATAAACCTTTAATGGTTTTCACAGGAACAGACCCTGAATACTCTGTAGAAGATTATTTAAACGCAGTAACAGCAAATTTAATTTTAAATATAGGACCTGAACCAATTAATACGCCACTACATCAAAACTGGATACATCGACGCACAGCGTTGATACAAACAACCTTAGATGGCGCAGCCCAAAAATGGTTTTCAGTACTACCTCTAGAAATAAAATCAAACTGGAAAAGATTTACACAAGAATTTTCAAAAATGTTTGACTCCGAAAGAAACAAACAACAACAAAGAGTTTTATGTAATGAAATTCGCAGATTACCAAACGAAACCATCAAGCAAATAGCAGTAAGAATCGAAACACTAGTTCGAAAAGCATATTCACTAAATACACACGACTATAAAAACACTAAGATGACAGAAATCTTAATGATGACCTTAACACCACAATTAAGGAAAATAGCAATAAAAAAGAGAGCATCCCATCCTTCTTCAATTCGAGAACCCGATTTAGATTTTAGAAAACTAGTAGACAAACTAGAACAAGCAGAAATCACGATGAAACTAGAAGAAACGGAGAATTTGAAATTACAATACGTTAACAAAATTGAAACGACTCCCACTAATATTAATAATATACAAGAATCAGAAACAGATCTCGTTGAAAAAATCACTGAAATACTCAATATTTACGAAAAGAACCCGAACTTTAAAGGCAAACCATCTTTCAAGAAATGGTGTAATTATTGCCGACGATACGGACATAGTATTTCCGAATGTAGACAAAAACAGCAAGATAGTCAAAATAAACCTCAAAAATACAAAGAACCAAATAAATCATTTTATCAATACATGAAAAAAGATCAAAATCTACCAAACAAAAATGTATACAGCAACAACAGTTCAGGAAAACCACTCCCGAACAATACAAGCTATACAAGAAATCAATCTCCATATAACTCAAGTTATAGAGGAAGATCACCAGAACGAAGAAACACGTATAATTCATCACAAAATCACTACAATAGACCGAATAGTCAAAATAACTACTCCAGATCAAATTCAAATACACAACGATTTGTTTCTAGATCTAATTCCCAATCAAGAAATAACTACTATCCAAACAACCAATCACGAAATTCATCATACAATAGGAATAGAAACTACTCCTATAATCGAAATAGAAGTTATTCAAACAACCGAAACCAGAATTACCCGAACAATCGATCAAGGAATAACTCATATAATAGATCGAACTATAACAGACAAAACAATAATTACCAAAACAGATCGCGAAATAATTCACAAAATCGACACCCAAGTTATAATAATCGTTATAGAAATTATTCCCAATCACCACACCGGAATAATAATCACTATAATAACTCTAATAATCGTCATAGAAGCAGTACACCTAAACATCAAAGACAAATCAATCAAGTACAAGCTAATCCAGAAACAACATCAGACCCCCCAGGTATTGATAACACAGTAACTGATACGTTACAACTCAATCAAATAAACTGTACATCATCAGATTCAGAAAGTGATACTGAAAACACTCTTTCTATCAATATGATAAAAGTCGAAAATGACTATGAATCTGTCATATATGAACAACCCTTTCCATCACACATATATGAAAATCAATCAGAATTTCTTCAAAATTATTACACTACACCCATAAATTCCACACCAACGACGCAAGAAACAAACGAGATTAACACTACAGATCAAACCAATAAAAATACCAAAACAAAATGCTTGAATACAAACCACATTTATCAAAATATACAAAAAGAACAACCCAAAGAAAAAATTTGAACAATACCATTTCTCTTAGAAAGCCCAAGAAATAAAGAATTTCAACCACCAGACCTTGAAATAGATTTTTTAATTGATTCAGGAGCAGAATCAAACATACTAAACATTCCCACATGGAATGAAATAAAAACTTTACACCCAAAGCTAACACCTCTTGAAACCTCCAGTAAGTTAGCGACAGCACAAGGATCAACATTGATAAACTACGGAAAAATCCAATTATTTCTCCTCCCTACCAGAACAATGGAGCAAAGCAAACTTCTAAACAAGCCATTTAAACAAATATTCCATATTACTGATATTAAATATAACATCATTGGTATACCATTTATTTCAAAGTATATACCAACAATTAACATACTAAATAGTAAAATATTAATCAAAGATAAATATACAAAAACAAAAGAAACATCATTAACATTTTTTCAAAGATTAAATAAACAACCACCATTCTTTTCAAAATTTTATCCGATATTTAACCAACAAAGAAAACACCTGAAACCACTATCAGGAAACATCTATAATTTTTCAATAAAACAAGTTCATCAATATGATAAAGAACAAAACAAACAAAAATTTTATATGTCAGATTTTGAATTCAAACCTATTCATAAATTTTTCAAAATTACAATCTCTTCAATAAAATATTTGAAAAATTCGAATTCAGATATTATTTCCCTACATGTTTATAACAACACACCTTACCAAGTAACATTACCTTTAGGACTTTTAGGATATTGTGAAACTAACGCTACAACATCACCAATACACGAAAAAGCCTATCGCGTAAATAATATACTCCAATTACTAGATATTTGCCAATCTACAATTCTTAATGAAGAATTATCTATAAATAATATAATAAGTAACGAAAACAGAAATACGGATTATTTCACAAAAACTCCATATTTCAAACCTACATTCAACATCAGTAACTACACAGAGGACCAACAGAAATTTTTAACAATGTTTAATTTCCAACATTCACAAATAACACAAGACGAATTCGAAAAGTTAGCCAAACAGCTAATTCAATATTCATCAGTCTATGCAACATCAAAATTCGATGTTGGCAAAATCAGTTCATCACTACATCTCCCATTAAAACCAGACGCAGTTTTCAAAAAACAAAGAGCAAGTAAAGTACCAATTCACTTACATGATAAAGTAAACAGATTACTCGATATTTTAGAACAGTACAATATTATATCACCAGTTAATAAAGAAGAACAACCAAAAGGCAACACATTCATCAACCCCGTTATCATTCTAGCTAAAGGAGAATCATTAAAAATCGTTCTCGACGCTAGATACCTCAATTCACTCATAGATGAATCAAAATGTAATTGGCCCATTGAACCAATACAAGTTATTTTAACAAAAATAAACGGCAAATACTTCACAACCGCCGACATGAATAGTGCATACAATCAAATGCCACTAGATGAACAATCACGACGTTTAACACAATTTGTTATCGGAAACCAACAATATGAATTCAACCGCTTATTCTATGGAATATCCATAGGACCAGCAGCATTTTCAGCCTTTATGAGCAAAATTTTTAGACCACTAATACTCAAGAAAAACGCAATCACCTATTTAGACGATGTTTTTATGCAATCACAATCAAAAGACGAAATGTTCAAAGTTTTAGAAACATATCACCAAATACTTCAGAATGAAAATCTGAAGGCCGCCCCCGATAAATCACATTTCTTTTTGACAAGAGTTAAATTCTTAGAACATAACATAGAAAGAAAAACAATCACTCCACTGAAATCACGCATTGACGCTATTCAAAAACTTCAACCACCAACAAATAAAAAGAAAATCCAAGAGTTCCTTGGAATGTTAAACTTTTTAAGTAAATATGTTTATAAAATGCAATTATATCTACGACCATTTTACAACATCCTTAGACAACAAAATAATTTTGAATGGAATACAGAACATCAAACACGATTCGAAGAAATAAAGAAACTTTTAACTGAACAAATTTCAAACACAATTCCAGACCCTGATCAACCATTTTATGCAATGTGCGATGCTTCGAACTTTGGCATCGGCGCAGCATTATTACAATCACATAATAGTACAAATAAAATGAACCTAATATCAGCAAATTCTCGATTATTCACTCAAGCAGAGCTACGACTCTCAACTCTAATGAGAGAATGTACAGCCATAATATATACACTTACAGAATATGAATTTCTGATACTTGGATCAAAACATCCCACAGTTTTATTCACAGACCACAAACCAATCATCTTTCTTTTTACACAGAAATCTAACCCAAACCACCGAGTTTACAGATTTCAACTAATTCTAATGAAGTTTCCAAACTTACATATAGTTTGGACTGCAGGAAAAAATCTTGCATTACCAGACACCTTAAGTCGAAATACACCACCTGAATTACTTACACGAAAAACAACAGTTGAAATACCCAAAAACATAAAATTCGACCTTGCAGAAAACGAAACATCACCTCGATTAGAATGCAAATATACAGTTAAAACTGATATTGAACAATCACAAATAAATAATTTACAACATTTCCCACTTTATTTAGATTGTCAAAATAATCATTATGAAGTTGACCTACTTGGAACATCAACTTTTAAACCAATTCCATATTCTCAATGGATAAAAAATAACACCCAACAAAAACGAACAAAACAACACCTACCTAAAAAAGACCATTTTCCACTAATTGAAAAAGAAGATTTAACTGATAAAATAAATTTATCAGGACCACAAACAAATGATTCAAAATACACAATAAATCAAGTTTTTGACCTTCACGACCCACTTGATACAATACCCTTATCTAAATTCGAAGTTGAAAACATTTTTCTCCCCCCAACAGATACGATTACAATTTCAACACTGAAACAATATCAAAACCTTGACCCGATAATTCGACAACTAAAATCATGGCACAAATATAAAACTAAACCTATCAAAGCAGATTCAACCATTCTAGGAAACAAAACACTCCTCCGATACTTTCGCAAATTTAACAACACAACAATCAATGAAACTACAGACCTTTTAGAATACAATTTAAACGAATCCACAGTTCCCTGTCTCCCTATAAGTATGATTCTTATAGCTTTTAATATTTCACATACACAAAATATTAAAGGACACTCTGGATCAGAAAAAACATATTCAAATTTTATACAAAATTTTTACTTCCCAAATGCACCAATTTGGATAAAAGTACTATGCAATGATTGTATAGTATGTCAGCTAAATAAACCTTACCCAAATCAAAAACAAGTAGCACAAATACAAGATTTTAAAGGACAAAGTTTATACTTTAATCACCGTATCTCATTTGATACTAAAGGACCAATTTCACCCTCATCAGAAGGAAACTCCTACATTATGGTAATTGTTGACGCATTTACACATTATGTAGCACTTAATCCAGTACCACATTGTAACGCTTATTACGCATACACAACACTCTATGAACACTGGATAGCAAAATTTGGACTACCAGAAATTTTAGTTACAGACAATGGTACAGAATTCATAAATAATGAAATAATAACACTATGTCATTTATACAACATTAAACACAAACCACGTACATCTCATGCACCTTGGACAAACGGCTTAGTCGAAGGTATGAACCGTTCATTACAAGAATATCTTAGATGTATCATCAACGGAAATGATACAAAATATACCGAATGGTCAGCAGATGTAAAATTATTTCCCTTAGCATATAATTCACAAATTACGACAACTTTAGGAATGTCACCATACGAAATGGTTTTTAACCAAAAGCCACGCAAACCAATAATGTTTACAGCAAATTCACATAAAAACGCACAAGGTTATTGTCAACCAAATAAAGACTCAATTTGTTATAACCTACCTTTACATACACACGATGAAGATCATTTTCATCACCCACAAATTCTTAAATTAGCCTCCGGTACACACACCGAATGGATTTTAAATAGAGATAAAAAACACAATGAAATTTATCAAAAAATAACAAAAAAGTTATTACAAAGACAAAATATTAATGAACAAATCAATTCACGTTTTACACCAGCTTCCGATTTAAAAATTGGAACATTTGTTTTAATACCTAATTTTAATACTCACAAAGGAATTTCTAAAAAATTACAACCCCTCCGAAAAGGACCCTATCAAATAATTGCAAAACCCACAGATGTCACATATAAAATTATCGACTCAAACAAAAAAGAAATCGTTCAACATCGAAACAACCTATTACCTTATTACCCAAAAGAATACGCACTCCGCGAATTAACTCAATTATATTCTTTCACAGGATTAAAAATCATTCAAAATGAACCACATCTAAAAAACACAGAACAAAATGATAACCCCACCGAAACTCAAAACACAAAACCAACCGCCACCAAAAACAATACACAAAATCATAAAGAATCTCCAAAACAAAGAAAAAATAGAAAAATGACAGAACAAATAATACCCCAAGAAGAAATAGACAAATCAGAACATAGAAAGACAACAAGACTCCGAAATCAACCACGTAAAAACTACAAAATGTTCATCCCTCAATCTAAAATATTAAAGAAAGTAGAATTTAAAAAGTAATTTTAAGATTTTATACTTCACAATCTTGAAACCTCCGTAACATTTTTCATTTCCATTTTTCAAAATAACATGCTCACAAAGTACGCAATAATTCTAGTTCAAAATAGACCAATAGGATTCATCCAATCCGCCACTTTCTCTAACTCAAACTAAGATCAATTAGACGAATAATCTAGAACTCCAGGCACATCTCTAACTATAACTTTACAACCTCCAGGTCAAAAATAAGCAAACCACTCCAACTTGACAGCTAAAATAAATATCACCATAATACCGTACCCCTCCCTTATCTAATAACCCAAAGATCAACAATATTTCCCCAACTCAGACCACGAATACCCCCAAAACAAATTTGATAACTTAGCCTAAAGTCACAAAATGAACATTTTAATTAGCCTAAAGTATAAAAATCTCACCATACCCCGGATCATTTGACAAACAAAAATAAAGAAAAAGACGACCTCCCAGTCACCATGAAAATTGCCCCCAACAATTTTTTACGAAACTCAACCCACTTGTCAAAAAACTAATAAATAATTCGACCACACTAGAAAATCGCCTCAAACAGCAAAAAAATATTCGACCAAGAGATCATTTCTTAAATGCTTTTCTCTCAAACAGTCGCTCAAATATTTATCAATTTTAAACATTTTTTTTCAATACTTCAAGCCTTTATAATATTTCTTTTTGATATCATTGAATCTTTTCTAATAATCATAATAATTT
This sequence comes from Symsagittifera roscoffensis, assembly GCF_963678635.1. NCBI lineage: Eukaryota > Metazoa > Xenacoelomorpha > Acoela > Convolutidae > Symsagittifera > Symsagittifera roscoffensis. Next base: position 37,771,884 of record NC_087068.1, read on the forward strand.
TTTGTAACATTTTTTAAATTTTCTACACAATAATTGAACTATTCCTCCAATTTTCCAAAACCCTTGAATATATCCACAGGTACGATTTTAACAACTTGTCTAAATGATACGAACAATTTTCAGTAGAACTGATATTTTTTTATTGTTTGTAATTTTCATAACATTTCTATTATCCCTCATTTTGACAATATGTAAATGTATAAAGAAAGCAATCATCACATTTGCCCTAGCAACAATTTTTCTAATTCTTTTTTTAGAAGAATATTATAATAAACATAAACCTTCCCACTAAAGTAACAATTTAAAAATCCATCAAAAATTGCTACCCAACAGTCACAGAATCAGTCTTCACCGACATCATCCCAAGATAATCCAACACCACCTTCAACTACTCAAAACCCTCAAACATCTACACGAATTTCTTTTCAAGACAATCCATACACTTTTGAAGAACGGCACGCTCGTTTATCTGAACCACTAGAACCAGTTCAACGACAAGCATCCCTAAGTGAACCAACATATAATCTTTACCCAACACTACCACAAGAACTAAGTAGAATACGAAACCTTAGTCAAAACCAAAACACAGCAGAAATAAATAGACAAATTATACATCCTCGACGAAATAGAAATTTTCAAACTCCCCGAGTTCATTTTGATATACCTCAATCCCCAACACAAACCACTCCAGAAAACACCACTGGTATCACACCAGAAACTCCTACACTTTTTTCACAACGAAGCACTTCCAGTCTACCTTCAGACTACTTAGGTTCAACACCAACATCTGAACAGATACGTGAAAATCCCTTTAACCCCCCAAACCTAACATCACGACTACCATATTGGACTACAAATTCATTCACACAAGGTGAACCAAATTTAGTCAATGACCCCATAGATATTTCTACGGATACAACAACATCCTCATCACTACCAGAAACATTATCACTACCATCAACACCATCAATAAGTCAATTTTCACCACTACCCTTTAACTTAAATTTTCCAAATAATCTCGACGCCAGATATCGAGAACAATCATCTATAAATATTCCTTTAAGATTAGATTGGAATACATTCACAGCACCTCCACCATTATTTGGACAACATCAAGAAAGTAACCGCCTTCATAACTGGGCACTTAATAGATTACAATATCGTCAAGATATTCACAACGATATCCGTGATCACAATATTCAAATACTCCAACAAAACAGTTTACAATTAAAGTTTGAAATCACAGTTAAGTTAAATAATATTACCCAACATCCCTACCCATTAAATCCACCTAACATAACAGCTCAATCACTACCACCACCGTTTATAACTACTGAAGTAATATACAAATACGACAGATACACCAAAAACACAATTGGTTACATTACATTTTATAATCCATACTCAGGATTATCATACACATGTATATTCTAAAATTATTAATTTTTCTCCAAACCCTTTTTCTAATAACCTCAAATCAAAACATAAACCCTTCCCCTCGTACAGGACCACAAGATTTATTAGTAACACATTACGATTGCGAAGAAAATGAACAAAAAACACTACATAAATATGCAATCAATCAGGTATCACAATGTGAAACAGAACCACAAGCTATAGAAACCACAGATATAATAGCAACACTCTATTCAAAAGCCCGAGCTACAACAGTTACAGGCTATAAATTCACAGCAACATTTTCCGAAAAGAAAGTACATTGTTCACAAGTCTCGAACGGAAACAAAAACCGACTTGACCATGAATCATTCTACCAAAGTAATATAGAACGTCTTTTACATCTCAATCCTGACGATTGTAAAAATGAATTACTTAGACTAAACATCACACAAAATAAAAACTCCCGAAGAAAATTAGTTAATTTTCAAGTTTTTTCAGACTCTGTACATCAATCACAACTTGAAAGACACCAAGGACATATAAAACTAGACGAAAAATACCCGTATAACGGCGCACACGGACGATTAACCTATGACCTACATGATAAACATTGGATACCACATATTGGTATAAATAACCCATCAAACTGCAAAGCAGACACGAAAAATAAAGGATACCAAGAAATAATGTTTTTCGATTGGAAAATACAACTCGAAAAAATACAACTCATACGAGATTTATCTGATAATACAATGATCTATCAAGGAATCCGACTACCTTGTAAAAACGATCAAGGATATTGCGACCCTACAACAAGAACACAAGCAACAATTGTTTGGTTCCCCGAAGACACATGTACAACATTTCAAGTAGCAAAAATACACGCTCGTATGATAAAATTTCACGAAAAATATTTCATACAATCAATTCCATATGAACAAGTCCATCCATCACGCAAACTAAGTTCCGATTTTAAAAACATAGACAATATAGAAAATAAATTGACACGTTTTCAAATATATCAAGAAACAGAACTTGCATGTAAATACAGGAATCCACTTCACAGAACACAATACTCTGAAATATTAGTTGAATATGAAAAAGGATTCGACATGACCACTGGTAAAGTAAAAATCGACCCATACGCCACAGGTCATCCTCTAAACGAAGGAACATCCTATATACCAGTTAATTTTCAAAAAAGCAACGGACAACCTGGTGGACATCTAAAACCTTATGACACCAGAAGCACACGCTTACAAGAATTATCACTAATGAATACTACATATTTTGGTAATATCCACTATGATATTCATTTGGATATGAAACTAGACTATACAATTAGCCGCATTTTTCAAGAAATGTCACTCTCCGAATTAGAAACACTACATCAACTATGCGAATTAGAACGAACACAAATACTACAATCACTTGCACTAGCAGTATTAAAAATACCCTACGCAGGATACTTATTATCAGGAAATAGATCAAATTTTTTAGACTACGAAGGAAACATTTTATGGTTTTATACTTGTACTAAAAAAGTATCACCACTATACGTTTTTGAAGATAAACGATGTTATAAAAGAATCCCTATCTTTTATAAGAATAAAGTACATTTCGTGGATACACTTTCACGAAGAACCTATTTCTGGGATACCGCAGTCCCATGTGGATCAGAAAATAGCCACAATGTAGTACAACTAAACCCTGATGAAAACAAATATTATCTTCTCACTCCATATCCCACATTAATGCAATCACTCAAAAAATTTTCACCAGAAAGCATTCGCGCTATTGCTCGAAACCCAAATATAGACTTACAATCAATAGGAATCTATTCAAAATCAGATATTCAACATCACATTAGAACACAACAATTCCAAGAATTATTAACACAAATGGACACTATACAAAGACAATCAATAGACCAAAATTTACGCAAACTTGCAGAAACTGCAGGATTTGCCGATATCTACACGCAAGACTATAGCGGATATTTTAAAGACATTAAAGATTATATATATCTAAACGGCGAAAAATACCGTCCCCAAGATATATCACCAATTAACATTTTTAGCTTTGTTACACTCAAAAATGAGATCCTAGATTTTCTAGGATGGCCCTACTACATCTTAGAAAAATTGACTATTTTATACGCAATGTTTAACTTTATTGGATTTCTTTTCTCACTCTTAAAAGGAATCTACAATACATGTGCTATACACACACAAGTAAACAGACAAGCAAGCGTAGCACGCATACTTTTTGCAGGATTTTTTGGAATTTTTTCCACATCTATAAACAAAATTCTTTTAGACGCACAAATAAAAGAATATAACACAAAAATAACAACACGACAAAATACATACAACGAAGAACATAACAATGTCGACCCACAGCCAACGGCACCACAATTACCACCCCTACCAAATAACCATCCACTATCCCTAGTCCCACGAAATTTTAGAAATTTAGCAATCACACATAATCCAAACTTTAGACTCACCACATCACAAAGTCCCGTCCAACATATAATGACACATCAATCACAAGATGATAATACTTACGAACAAATTATTGAACAACCACATACCACCGCTTTTCAATCTCAAAATAATAATTTTTTTAGCCCACGATGAGCCGCCAACTTGGATCACTCCATCGATCAAATTCCCATCCAACCAACCTTACCTCTTCAATCCCAATAATACCACTTTTTGCTTTTCCGCCACCCGATTTTCCATCTAGCAATGTAACATCAGGCATGAATTCCGACACTAACTCACAAATTTCAGTTTTATACTCCATTTCACAGCTAAATAACCCGAATATTGAAACCCCCGACGAATTTGCCGACTCAGAACCATCTCCATCCAATAATTTTCATAACCCTTCTCAGTTTTCTCAACCTCCTTTTCAACCCATATTGTCAAATAACCCTGACCCCATCACTCCTACACCCTCTTATGCTTCCCAAGTTACCCCAACCTACTCCTCATACCAATCTGACCAATCATCTCATTCTCCAGACACCCCCCGAATCTCCCCAGAGCTAGATAATTTTATTACCCTCCAACAACAACCCTACCACCTTAACACCCCGACCATAAACCAAATCTCCTCCACTACAAATTCATCCAATCCCCCTACACCCTCTTCAAATTATACTGAATCATTAGCACCATCATCCACATCAACAGAATCCTCACTCAACACTAATAGAGCTTACCGCACTTTTAAAAGAAAGTTCCCCAACCATCCTTTCCCAGCAAAACCAGGAACAGCCCGTGAATACATCAACCACCCCCAGCATACTAACACTAGAGAATTTTTAGCTATCACTTTACCCTCATTTCCACAATACACCTTAAACACCCCTCATGACGCTAACGAAACACGCAACTTTGTAGACGAATACGTTTTAATGCCCACTCTCTCTTGGACCTCATACTATCATTTCACTAACCCTCTTTGCTTACCTTTAACCAACACATCCATCGATATAGACCGAAACAAAGACATGCTATATCGACTAACTACACCACTCACCGCTAGACAATTTACTTACGTAGGATATAAAAAATCACTAAAAATACACACTGCACCTAGAGCTAATGAATATACACTAGAATACTACGATCACAACATCATCAGAGCTAACCAAGATCAATTCTTAGACGACGATCGCTTCGCTAACCCACAAATCACCGAGAAATTTTTCATCAAGACACCATATGTATTTACACTAAACATCTTCGACCGAAAGTTTGATCACATTATTTCAGAAGCACTAACAAGCACACAAGCGTACGAAAGTTTTAAAGAACGCTTCCAAATCTTTTCACTAACCTTTCATTTCCTTGCACCACACGAAAGAGATTTACACTGCTCACACGATATTATGTTGCGAACTAAACAAACACATACATACAGTTACTATCGTTTCATCCAAAATCACTTTGACCTCCACACACCCTCTAGACAACCACACCATCGCTTTCAATTCATCAATTCAAAATACACTTCACCGTATTTCCTAAATTTCACATATTGTATTAAAGATACTAACCTTCATGGTATTCTTCGTAACTATGACCCCATAACCCAAATGTACATTTTCTGCCCCATCACCAAGACCTTCAACGCCGAAGAATCCCGACCCTTCCTTATCCCGCACGAGTTTGTACAGCCTATAGAAATCCCCATTTTAGAATTCATCCACAACACTAAATTTAACCACAAATTATATAACTTAATCCAAAACACACCTTATGAGTTTGCAGTAGGCACTGAAGAACTAACCATTATTAAGGCACTTCAATTGCTTTGGCCACTGCTTCAAACTAAAAATATCATCCGCATCTTAGCTAAACTACTAACAACTTCAGAACTAGTTCACGATATCTTCCCCCACGGTTTTTTCCCCGACGACTAACAGGTAAGTATGAATTAAATGAATATTACTAACTAATTAAAATATTAAAAAACTCACCATTCTTTATTCATGTTTTCTTTAGATTTTTAGCCTTCATCTTCGATCATCTGAAAAATTCACAAAAGAAAAATAAAAAATAGCAAACTTCTTCAAAACTGTTTAAGACCCTTTTAACTTTTGCACCAACAATTAAATAAATATAATACCAATGCAGTAAATTAATTTATAAAATTTTCCCCCAAAGCAGTAAATCTACATATGATGAAAATTTGTATCTTAAAATTCCCCCATTACTAGCAGTAAATTTCCAAATTCTATGCAGTAAATTAATAAAATGCAATTGCAGTACTAACCTTTTGATATTTTCATTCATTCGCACAGAAATTCTATCCACACTCACACAGCTCGCCCACGAAGAATTGTTTAAAATAATGAATTTCAGTTTCAAGTTTTCACACTCAACAACTCTAACATATAATAACAAGTTTCAAACTTTCCTTTAACCCGGTTGGAAAGGAATCATATACTAAACAAAACTAACCAACGCAGCTTACTAAATACCACAAATCATAAAATAACAGCATGACTAAGAAAAGGAAACCAACGGTACCCAAACCGGACTAACCCAGTTTAAAACTGGATAATTTATTCTTTTGAAGACTATTACAAAGTCTTAGAAAGAAATAATAAAACACAAAAAAGTCGAAAGACAAACCCATACCACAAACAATTTGCTTTTTGAACAAAGTACATAACCAACAAGACATAAGTAAAACCACAACAAACCCAACATAAAATGTTGTCACATAACAGGAGTCCTCATAAAAACCGCATGAAATCATACTCCCACACCTGGCCTAACCCACCAGGAAAGGACGTCCTGAGCATGCTCTATAGCCGGCCTAACCCACCGCGCTACATCCACGCTTTGTGACCACACCTTTATTTTTAATAAGAGCTACTCAAGGGTGAGTAACTCTTCAAAATAACCGAACTAAAACAAAAAGCTTTTGTGAAAACAACTAACTAAAATCATTATTAAAAAATATATTAAACTAATAAAAGATTTATAAAATGTAAAATTACATGATGCAATATATAGATCAGAATACAACACCAAGGACGAACATCAAAAGACAAGACGACCTCACTACACTCGAGAGAGAATGACCAACTACAATCGATATGCCGCTCACAATCACAACTCAAAGGATTTAGAGTACGACTTGACTTCGCAGAAAAGGACTTCATTGAACTAGACCAATGACCACCTCGATGTTCAAGTATACGTACAGATCCGAGTAACCAGGCATCCCCTCCACGCACAATCTCCACGCCATTCCCGAGCTAGATCAAACACAAAAGAAGTTCTCTCCGAAGAACAGAAAAACCTGACATAGCCAACCATTCTGAAACCAGAATTGATGCTGTTGCAGAGACTCAGTCGTTGTCACAAGAAGAACACAACGTCTTGTGTCCTCAATTCCAGATCCCTGGAACTTCCTTAACAAAAAGGAAACAAAAGAAAAATGATGTTCGCCAAATACCAACGTCCATCATCCATCCTTGAACTACAGAAGAATTGTTCTAAAAAACTCTGTAAAACCCGGATGGGTGGAACCTGATCTAAACTATATTTTATGATTGGATAAATTAAATGTTTTACCAATGTAAAGTATTTAATATTAACCAATCATGATCCATCTAACTAACAACCCACTTATTTGTAAGTGCTGAAGTTACTTGTAATTTCAGCACCAGAGAGATTTGAATTTAACTTAGAAATTAGTTGGACTCTCCCGAGCACTTCAGCAGCCGCAATAAACCAGTATACCCTAGATCTATTGAGCCTAGCAGAGACTAGTTAAACAACCTGAGACTAGATAGTATAAGAGTAAGATTAGGATCGGTATTAGACTAAGAAGTTGCACGAATCTATCCGGCCGAAAATAAGATAGCGTGACGAGCAGACGGTGTACCCTATCCGAAATTACTCTATGAGTTATACACCCCAGTCCTAACTCACCATTTCGGTTTGTTTGTCCACGTTAGAAATGCACTGTTAAGTATTCAATTTTTGTGCAAAAAAATAGGTTCACCATTTTAACCCCTTAAAATTGAATGTACAGACAGTTGTATCGATTTTGTAACTGAAGGATTTCTATAACAATTCACTATTCTGGTTCCAGTACTAACTTTAATTTTCCAAAAATGGTTTGGCTTTAACAACAAACTTACCAAATATACCACAAAGCGCTAGTCTCATAACCGAAAGCTGCTGAAAAATTTGACTGGTAGATTGAGCCATCAGAAAGGTCGGGGCAGAGTAGTTCCCCTGTAGACCCTTTGAAATCAGAACCAAGACGGCCTGGGACAGGACGGCAAGGCCACAGAGGGTAAGTAAAATAAACAATGGCGCCTTGTCACTATCCCCGTCCTCCTCTAATTGAGTGTAATCTAAAACTAAGCCTCGGTCGCTGAGCACTTTTTTTCGCGGAGATGGTCAAAACAAACCCGAACTTGAATGAAACGGTCGAAACTTACCAATTTTTGGTCAAGACTGTCAAAAAATGAAGTGAGCTCCTAGACTTGAGTAACAGTATCAGTGCAGAAACCTCTTTTTACTTTTACTTTGTCTCAAATTGTTTCTATTTAGTGAAATCAATGGGAAACAAAAAACATCCCCGCCATACGCATTCACAGTTCTTAACTCAATTGAAAGATTTTATGGCAAGAAAATTCAAACGTCTGAGTTTTCTTTAAGCGAATACGGTCCAAAACTTCATCATTTTAAATTGAATATATATATATACAAACTTCTATAAATATAAATATATATATATATATATATATATTTAAATATATAGCGGCAGAACAACCTGAATCAGCAGACTTTTGAATCAGCAGACTTTGACTTTCTCGTTCTTACTACAGGAGCCTAAAAAATTGAATGATCAAAACAAACTTAACGATATTTTTGCTTTGATTCAGTATTGTTGGCTAGTACCTGATTGGAAACCTTGAAAAAAATTAAGGCGAGGCGTTAAGCGCAAAACGCTTTTTTTAGAACAAGACACTAAAAATGTCGCTATCTGTTCCGCAAACGGCCATTATTAACTTCGAAAGACCTTCATGCGCTTGAGAACAGCACACCTTGAGTAAAAAAAATCAATTTCTACTGCAAATGTGTTTTATCAGAGTAGTAAAAGTGCCATTCTAAAGAAGACAAAAAAAAGTAAAAACGATAAAGTCTTGGAGACTGAGAAGAAGTTTACTGATGAAAAAAGATACTTGAAAAGAGAAAAAACTGACACAGACAGTTTGATAAAGTCTAATTCAGTCAGGCTCCGGCAAATAAAAAATGGGTTGGTGAACTTTGAACTCTATCCTAATCGTCTCACTGTCAGCCTTGGCAATAATTACTTGAAACAGAACAACCTATCAAGTATGACCTCGACCAGATTCCTCCCGATTCTGTGCCTGAGGCCAGAGAAAAACGTACCTGCTTCAGATTTATTCGCGGTCGGTTATTGGCGACGCCAAGATTTTAAGCGCTTCAAGTAATTAGCAATGTCTTATTTCGCCATTTTTTTTTCACAGGAGCATTTATATGGACAATACTGTCGTTGCTGCTATCATCACTGTAGTCTGGGTCACTCTTTATCACTGAATTAGAAGATAAGAGGCTTTTGAAGAAAAAAAAGCGGTTGAAGATGATTTTTTTAGTGAATCAGTAGACCTGCAGCGAGGAGCAGAGTTAACAGGAGCTGTAGACTCAGTTGATCTGCGTTGATAGTGAGGATTCATAAGAGCGGTAGAAGAACCAGACAACTGACGTTCTCGTCTTAATAAAATCTTTTTCGCCCGAGGAGTAGCCAGCTGAAACTAGTGAGAAAATGTTTTGATTGAATTATTGAAAAAATTTATAAGGATGGCGCTAATCGCTTTTTTTTAAAATTCATTTTTTCTAAGATGCTATATAGCATATCGAAACTTTGACTAGGTGTTTTTCTATGTCAAATAACGAGCTCAAAGGCGCTACGCGAAGCACTCAACTTCTCTTTACGTTGTTTTAGTCTTGTGAGCAAGCTTATGCCATGGTTCCAGCAATTCTTTCAAAATTTGATCCACGCAACGTCGTTAAACTGTGGACAAAGTTCGCGATGCTGAGTGTCAATCCATTCGAGGAGTGGTTTCAGTTTATTCAAGTACACCAGCATCGAATGCGGCTGGAGAAGCTACTCCTTGTCAAACGGTTCAACGAAACTGGGCACCGTATTCGATTGTGTGTGAAAATACTCGTCACTTTAATGAAGGATTCAAGAAAACGTTTCAAATTGAGTGATAATCGTTCTTTAGTTTTTTTTTTAGCTTTCTGCTTCATGAGACGCCGCACTGGTCTTGAACGACACAAGATGAGCAGTAAACTTTTCGTACCAAGTTGTCGAAAGCTTTTGAGAGTCGTTCTTTTTTGAAATACGTTAAGGCTTGTGGTGCTTCGGGTGTTTATCTGTTCGACTAAGGCGAATCTCGCAAACATCACATTGGTAGAATTCACGAGTACCCAAAGTCGAATAGTTGTTGGAAATGAACTGAAGTGTGCTCCTGTGGTACGGCTTGAGTTTTTGTTGCTCTGTGTACTTTGCGAACCCATCTTGTGATAACTTCCCAAATCATCTCCAATCTTTCTCGAAGCGTTATTTTCTATCAAACTTTGTTCCACATCTCTCCGTTTTGGTTTATTGTTGCCACTCTTCTTTGTGGTCGTGGTTTTGTCCTCAATCTCGCGATCTGATTCCCAACAATCATCAGACTGAGAAAGAAAAGGGACAAGACAGTCGCCTTCGCTCGCAGGACCAGTGATTGACCGGCATTTTGTCGTTTGTAAGCTTTGGACAAAGTCGATCGCTCCCTATCTAGAAACGCATCACTCATACTCTGAAGAACAACCTCCCAAAAACATTTTCTTGATGTCTATTGTAGTTCGTACTTCGGTGAAGCCGTCAACGTGTTTGCATTGCTCTGAAATTCTGTGACGTGTTCTATTTCAACAGAGTTTTCCTCATTGATCTCAGAGACATTTTCCTCTGTTGGTTTTTCATTTTCCACAGTGGTCTCAATGATTACTTCGTTTGCTGGTTCCTGATGTTCCTCAGTTGGCCTCAATGATAACTTCGTTTGATGGTTTGCGATTTTCCTCAGTGATCTCAAAGATAACTTTGTTTGATGGTACTAAAATTTTATTCAAATCACTCAAGGCAAGCTCTTGTTCTTCGCTGACTTCTGCCACTTGTTTTTCTTTTCGGTATTTCTTCATTCGCC
>NC_087068.1:37783241-37806088 GCF_963678635.1 Symsagittifera roscoffensis
GAAGAAACAATTATAAATCTTATGAAACACATTGTTCAAAAAAGCACTCGCGACGCTTTGGTTTTCAGTTTTGAGAAAAAATTTTCATAATGGGATTCGTAAGCATATTCAACACCTAATCGGAATAGACTTGGACTGAAAATAACATTTGTCTGTCAATTTTGTTTATCGTTCTGTTTGATTATAAGAGTTTACGCCGCAAAAACATACTCTACAAACAGAAAAGAACCAGAAGATTACGACTAGACACGACACTCGTTTTGTGGCCAACGAACCGTGTAGTTCGGCGCCAAGTTTTTCGGTTTTTTTTCATATGTCCCCCACCGCGAAAAAGTCCTAGATCCGTCCCTGATTGAAAGTGAATACTTACAGTTCGGCTTCAAATATGGCGAGAAATTAAAAATCAATTGAGCTCTGCAAAAATGTTTTACAAAAAAGGAGAACTAAATGAATTTTAATGATTTTTTGTCTGAATAAAAACATTTTATATCAGTGAGCTAAAAAGGGTACTCATGCTAAGCCAATTAGAAAAAAGACAGAATGATTGATAGACAGAATGATGAAAACAACGAAAAAGGTGCTCATATTTATTATAAGTTTACTTTTCAGAAAGTTGATTGATGTCGTGATTGATCAACGCAACGCATTCACGATTTTAATTGAACTTCAATAAAGATGACATGATTTAATTGATTTCCGGGATTAACAAGCCGATAAAAAATTTTTATTAAATCTTTTTATAGCTAAAATATCTCAGCTACTGTTGGTTAATTAGTGCAAGGTCAATATTAGGTCAACCGCGCTGCTCCTCGGCAGCTCCCAATTCGAAATTTACGCAAACTTAAATTGGCACAATCAGTTGACCCGCATCGAAATTAAGTCATTGTTCCTTCATACCTCATTTAGCAGGTTTCACCTTCAAAATTGGTATGAAATAGCGTTGAAAGCGCCTATGGAAATTTTTTTAGGTTTGGTCGTACCAGGTACAGAAACTGGAATATTTTTTCTGTTGTATCAAAACCAAACTCTTGAGAGGGCGGTTCTGCAAATTGCCTTTTTCTGGCTCGCGCATTGCATTATTTCGGTGCGTTTTGGAAAAAAATTTAGATTTGTTCAACCACAAGTTGATGCCCTAGAATAGTATCAAAAAGGAGGGACAGTTTGGAAAATTTTGGCTACTAGAATTGAGAGCGGCAGCGATCGCCACCCAGCCCTCATGCCCTATTGGTACGCTGAAAATGAAAGACGAAATTGCATGATGGTTGGTTGAACTAACTCAAGCTTGTCAGAATTTGTGATTGAGCAGTAAACTGAAATTTTGATACGAAAACTGTTTTGAATTTTTGCTCCAATCAAGTCACAAAGTCACTGAATGGAGCTCCATGTCTTAGGGTGAGGTGTGTCGTTTTTGGCCAATACGATTACCTCATAGGAGTCGGGTGAGGTCCTTTTTTCAAGTTTTTCATTATTGAGTTGAGTAGAGTTTTGAAAACATTCAAAAAAGATGTTTCAGTTTTAGAAAAAAAAATTGGTCAGATCATTTTAAATAAAAATTTAAACTGACTTTTAAAACAGAATTTTACTGGCTAACATTGTTGAATCATCAGTTTAATTCTTCTACCTTTTTTATTTTATGTCTTTTTTTTGCCTCGACCACCTTCAACAGTCGCCCACTTCGAACATTTCATTTAATTTAGCTCCTTTGTCCTATTTTTCTGCCTTTTTTCTATTTGTTTAGCTAGTTTTAAAGCTCTTCATTACGTAATAAGCGTGATATAGAGCTATAAAACTAGCTAAATGAATTGCAAAATGGCAAAAATAGCACGAAACTAGTCGAATAAAGAAAATGTTCAAGATGGGCGACTGTTAAAATGGTTGAAGAAAAAAAAACATAAAATAAATCAAAAAAACTGGAAGTGTTGAACTGATGGTTCAACCACGCTAGCCACAAAAGTCTATATAAAATTGAAAAAATTGTGATTCAACCAGTTTACTTGCAAGCGTTATCAAATCGGAATATAGACATTTTTGGGTTAACAAATAGTTCAACATAAATCAGTTGAATCACTATGTATCCGACATCCTAATTTTAAGGAAAATTCAGATTTAACTACTGGGTGGGTACTAAAAACTACAGGGTAGTTTCAGGGGTGACTTGAAACCTTTTAAGGTTTGTAACAAAACCATTTTTTTTTTCGGCACAATTGGTGTCTGCTCAAAAATTGTCTGCCTTGTTTCCGCTTTGTAAGTTTTGTTCAGTTGTTAATTCGAATTTCAAATGTTTTGCTTGGAATGTGTTACTAGAATTTTCTTTGATTTGATTAGGTATTAAATTGTGCATGAGAATTGTTTTTTTTTGAACTTTTCTGGATAACTATCCTGCCAAACTTGATAACATAGCTGAAATCGTCACAACAATATGTTGGAAGCTTACATTTTTAATTTGCTGCGTCCATTTTATTTTAGAAAAAGTTATGGCTTTCAACGAAGGAAAAGTTTTGAAACTTTGACCGTTTTTTGGAAGTTTTATACTCTACTCGTGCCAACTTGCTAGTAAGGCCAATTCAAATAACCGTGCCAAGTCTCAGGTCTAGTTTTCAACCGAGAAATCCGAGTTTGTTTGCCTTCTCTTTTTTCCGGCCGTGACATTGTTTTAGCCGAAAAAAGTCTTGGGTGTCAGAAAGTCGAATTTTTGAACTTTGACTGTTTCTTAGATAACCTCAAATGAAATTTTCAATCAAAAAAAGCAGTTGCAGAAATGGCTATTCTGCACAAATGGCTACTTTTGAGTGTTTTTGTAGGAGAAAGATTATGTCTTTCTGAGAATTTTGAAATTTCAAAAATCTTCACTCTACTCACTTGCTTTTTTTAGAGCATCTGAATTTATGCATTTTGTCGCGCATCAGTGCAACATTTTTGCTGTTATATCAAACAAGTATCTCGAGCTTTAGCTGGGCCCTAGTTGTCCTTCATCGAGATATGCAAATTTTTGGTTCACCTTGTTTTTTCAACATTTTTTCTCGACTAATGCATTTTTATCACTGTGACAAATCGCAAGAGCACCGAAACTTCGTTTTGCTTCTGATTTAAAAAATTGTGTGAAATTTGAAAAAAGAACAAATCATTTTTGAGAAAAAAAAATTTTTGTCATTTTTTTTTTGAAATTTTGCGCGTTCAATTTATTTACCTTAGCCATGAGATTGGAACAATTTGTTCTAATTGCACACTAAGTTCCTTTCCTATATAGTTGATGTATCACTTCCATCACTGTAAAAAGTTGTGGGTTACGCGATGCCAACTGAAGTTTTTGTAATTTGTTTCAGACTTTTTTGATTTCGACAAGTTTATGTATAAAAATCAATCAGGAAAAATACGCTTTGGGATCGAAACTCACAACGATAGCCGATCGATTTTCAAGTTGCGCGGACTTTTTCGAAGACTTTAATTGAAACAAACATATTCTCCATTTATATATCTTATCCACTACGTATTAGGTGATTTTTTTTATATAGTCAAGAAAAAATACAGGTTGAAGTCACAAGTGTTGGTAGTGAGGCAAAAAATTTTTGGACCTAATCAGTCGAGTCCATCTTATTGCTTTTGAATTAGGTAATGGATGCTGAAAATCACACGCAAAACAAATGAAGTTGGTTCCTACGCCCAATAGAATTGGATCAATCGACAAAAAACATGCAATTTTTAGCTCATATGATTTAACCGGTGAAAGTCTTCTCACGGATAAAGATTTGAGAGATGGCCAGTTATGACAAGTTTTGAAGTATAGTAGGAAGACTATAACAGGAAAATAGGGGATTATACTCACAATCAATAGGGTCACTAGGGATTAAAATTTTCACCATACAAATGGTACTACTTTTTTTTGGTTTGCAGAAATGGAAACCCAGTTGTTCCGGTAATGAATAATAGCTAGAAAAAATGCAATCATTACTCTAACGGTTTTTTTTCTTTGTAAATTTTTAGGATTGAATTTGTGTATGTGTATACGTGAGTTTGTGTATTTGTGAGTAATCAAAACTAATCTCAATAAATAATTTTCTCAGGGAATATTTTTATTCTCAAACGTTTAATTCTGTCGAGAGTACTGTTATAATATAAATTTGAAAAGAACAAACAAAAATAAAATTGTGTGTGCCGCACTCTCGTGTATCCTGTAAGACCTACAAAAACCTGCTTCAATATCTGTAAATTATCGGCAATTCAACAGATAATATAAAGAAAAAGTAATATCGGTTAAACATTTTTCGGTTAACATTTTTAGCAATACGGTTTTCAACAATCTCAAAAATCTATAAATATTTTGATGGCAAACTGACCTTAATCAGACAAACCAGTAGTTTTCAAGGCCTTTTGTCTAAGAAAATCTAATTTTAGTTTTTTCATTTTCGCGCTATAATGACGTCATTAATTTTAAGATTAATTTAAGCGCGAACATCTTCCGCGCCCAAAGGAGCGAAAACGGGTGCGAGTTTTACGGCCGGTCGAGTTAGCTCCCCGGAGTGGGTGGTAACTACGGCGGATCGGGCTATGTTGTCTTTTCCGTAAATAAGGGTTTTTATACGAGCCAGATGGTAGTGTCCCCTTGGGCTGCGTTCGTCAACAATCCACACTAAATCCCCTGTTTTTAAAATAACGTCACTATCGGAGTGCCACTTACTGCGTTTATTCAGCGCTGGCACATAATCTCGCAGCCAACGACTCCAAATTGCGTTGGCGTAGCATTGCGCTCGGATATATTGCTTTCGATGGTCGAAGTGCTCCTGGAAAGAGAGAGAAGGAAAGCTAGTACCATTTCGGCCTAACAAAAAATGATTAGAAGTTAACACCTCGTAACCATCCGGACTTGCACTTACTGATGTTATTGGTCGAGCGTTGAGTGATTGTTCTACAAGACAGAAAGTTGTTTCAAGGACTTCGGGAATGAGCTTTCTACTTCCTATTATTGCGTAGAATACCTTTTTACAACACCGAACGAGACGTTCCCAAGAACCACCGTGATGCGGGGCTGCCGGGGGGTTAAATTTTCAGTTATACCCTTTTTTGCCACTCTGGGGGTGCTTGTCCGTTCCACGACTGAATACAATTTAAGAGTTCTTTCTCGGCTCCCACAAAATTGGTGCCGTTATCAGACCAAATGACTGATGGAGTGCCGCGACGGGCAATGAATCTTTCGATTCCCATTACACACGAACTCGTGTCCATGGATGAGACAATCTCAATATGTACAGCTCTGGTGGTCATACATGTAAAAAGGAAGCACCATCGTTTTTCAGAACTCCTCCTGATTGAGACGTAAAAGGGTCCAAAGTAATCAACACCACAGTTTGTGAAGGGAGGCTGGCGGTAACCAAGCCTTTCAACTGGAAGCTCTGCCATCATAGGTGTGACAGTTTTGGCTTTGCGTTTCCTACATATAAGGCAGTGGACTTCAATGGACTTTAATAAAGAGCGAAGGTTCAAGATTGCGAACTCTAAGTGAATTACAGCTCGCAGGTAGTCTAAGAACTGGTGCTGATAGCGATAATGAAGATTACTTACGAACAATTTCACCAGAGAATGCCTTCCATCAAGGATTATGGGGTGTTTTGTGTCATATTCAGTTTCAACTAGGCGGCGAATTTGCCCAGTTGAACGAATGAGGAAGGCAGGACCCATAAACGGTGCATATTGTGCAATACGACTAGACTTTTTGACGGTTTTGTTGCAGGACAGGAGTAAATATTCCGCTTCAAAAGATTCCTTTTGGAAAATCAACAAAAGTCGTTGTTTGGCGGTTTCTAATTCAACCGGATCCGTTATTTCCTTGACTTTAGTGCGGTAGTGCCGGTGTTTCGGACTAAGTCTGAGCATGAAGGCAACCACTCGCTGGAGTTTACGAAACGATATGAATTCTTCCCATGCAAATAAAATGGGTTGTTTTTGTTTTTGTGCAATGTTTGAAAAATTAGAGGCCTGCTCCAAAACTTCATTAGGGTCACAAGCGGGACCAGCCAGGCAGATTTTCTTAAGTACTTCTATGCTCGGCTTGAAAGGCCACTCGCCACTTTTCAGCAGACTTGGCCCGTTCACCCAGCTGCTTGTTTTTAAGGACTCCGCTGAGATTCCTCTGGTTCCCGTATCAGCAGGGTTGTCTCCACTTAAGACGTAAAACCACTGGTCTACGGTCGTACTTTCCAGAATTTCTCCAATCCGGTTTGCCACGAACGTGGGTTGCTTACTACCTGAGTTTAACCACTGGAGCACAGTGGTGCTGTCAGTCCACATGAACGTGTTTGACACAGGAATGGTTAGAGCTTTGATGACATCTTCCTTCAAGCGGGTAGCGAGTAACGCGGCCTGCAGTTCAAGCTTCGGGATGGAAAGCGCTTTCATGGGCGCGACTCTTGCTTTTCCAAAGACGAAGGCAACTTGTGTTTCGAGTGAAGTTTTCACACGGGCGCGAAGAAAAGCTACAGCACAAAAAACTTCTTCTGAGCTGTCACCGAACATGTGTAACTCAACCCAATCGACTGGTGCGGAGAAGTAGCTGCGCTTTATACTATTTTTCCCTAGAGATGGCAAACCAGAGTGCCAGGCAAGAAATTTTGTCTTGATATCAACGGGTAGCTCATCATCCCATTGTTTGCCATGAATGCGCCAGATTTCTTCAATAATAATCGCGCTCTTACGGTATAGGGCGCTACGAGACCTATGGGGTCGAAAATGGAAGAAACAAAACTTAACACTGTTCGCTGTGTTATCGAATTTTTAAGTTCACGGTTGACACCACGGCTTACGACCAAAGTGTCGTCGATATGGTACCACTTCAGACCAAGAACATGAGAAGAATTATCCCCACAAGTTACAATATTTTTACTTTCCTGTTGCGGCGCGCTTTGGGGCGGGCTTAACTCTTTATTAATTTTAGTTACGTTACTTATGAACTTAGTTAATTTAAAACCACCTAGAGCTAATAGAGTAATCAACTCTTGACTCATTTTAAATGCAACATCAGGGTCCTCGAAGGAGTCTAGTTAGTCGTCCATATAAAATTTCTCTAGAACTGCGGACGCTGCGTCAGGGAACATCGCCTGATTATCCATTGCAGTCCGTTGCAATGCATAATTTGCACACGTTGGCGAATCTCTCGCTCCAAAGATATGTCTGGTGTACTGGTGTACAACCACATCGGCTGTGGGGTCCTCCCGCCACAGAAAACGAAAAGATGGTTGATCCTCTGGAAGGACGCCGACTTGTAGGAACATCCCTCCAATGTCAGCGGATACGGCAAAATGATGTTGACGAAAACGGAGGAGAACGAACACAAGGTTTTGCAGTAGGTCGGGTCCTACTAGCAACGATTTGTTCAATGACGTACCGTGGAATTTAGACGCTCCGTTAAGGACACGCCTCACTTTAGCAGGTTTGTTTGGGTTCACCACGGGATGGTGAGGAAGATACCACTCGCGTATGCTGCGGTTCGAAAAATAATGGGGAGGAACTTCAATCACGTATCCTTTACTCAAATCATCTTCGATAGTTTTTGAGTATTGATCCCTTAAGCGTTGTCTGGTAACATGATAGATTCTTCTGCCCAAAGCATACCTACAGCGTATCTTGATCCATCATGGACGGTGGAGGAATCAAGTATTTTAGCCGCCCTTTTGTCCTCGGCTGAACGGGAAACGACCTGTTTGTAGGCTCCGTATGACTCTATTTCATACCAGCGTTTGGTTTGACGAGCTAGTTCGGTATCATCCGTATTGCACTTGAAACAAGTAGAAAGGAAACCAGTAGATGTCGGCATTAGGCCGCTCAAGACCCAGCCTATTGGAAGGCGAACCGCGACGGGAGATGTGTTTGGATCGGCCTCACTCTTGAAATACTCCTCAGGCCGAATAGCATGGAAGGAGACTTGACCAATTATTAAGTCTACATCGGCGTAGCTATACACAATTGGTTTGATTGGAGCAAGGTACGGATACTTGCTCTGTAATGCAGGGATGTTGACGGTATCGTTACCGACTTTAAGTTCATCCTTGACAAATGCGGTTAAATCGAATATGTATTCGAATCCATTGAAGTTAGAAGATACCTTCATCTGAACTTGTTTCGTTTTAACAACAGTTGTTGTGTTAATACCATTTACTGTGAGATCCAAATCTCTTCCTGAGAGATTCAGACATTTGACAAATTTAGCCGATATCCAGGAATGACTACATGCTGAGTCACACAATGTTAACCAATCAGCACTCTGGAAATCGGTGGAAACTTGGAGCTTGATTATGGGTAGTAACCCTTTCGATGTTATGATTTATGATTGGTCGTTCGAGATTGCGCAACTTACATCCAACGGAACGGGATTAATGTCTACATGATTCGAACTTGCGTTTGGTATATTCTTGCTGAATGATTTTCGATCAGCGTTTGTGCTCGCTTTATCCGGCTCTGCATTAGATCTTGGTTGACCAGCGTTGGGTCTTGTATGGCTATCATTTTTGTCCGGATTTCGACTAGGAAAAACACGTTCAGCCCCATGGAGAAGTACACTATGGGTGCTAGTGCAACCTGGTTTGGTGCATTTCTTTGCTCTGGGACATTGCCGGAATGCGTGGTTCCCTTGTAAGCAGGAGAAGCACAATTTGTTTTCCGCAGTAAATTTTGCACATTGTGTTGGAGTTTTCTCCTTAAACATAGAGCACTTCCACAAGGCATGTTTCCCCTTGTAGAGGATACAAGAAGGATATTCAAATTTTTTCTCAACTGTACTTGTCGAGGCAAAAACTCTCGTTACAGCTTTAGTTTTGGATGGCTCTTCGACTTTGGGCTTTCCAGGCATATTTTTCATTTGCTCATGAGCTTCTGCTTTATCTTTTAACCAATTGTTAAAGTCAATTAGGTTAGGGCGTGACCAATTACGTTTCACGACAAAAAGTGACCACGATTCTTTCATGTTTGGTGGAATTTTTGAAAGAGCTTCATTTAACAAAGAGACGCTTTTCAAATCTTCTTCATAATCAAGAGATCTTAAGACAGCCACTAGACTTGAAATGGTCATCGAGAAGCTAATGATGTTCTCAGAGTTGTGCATTCGAAGCTGCGGGAAACTGGACAACTTATCAAAGTGGGCCGTAATTACGTTTTGTGGCTGGCCAAACTTTCTTTCCAGAGTTTTCAGAGCATCCTTCTACATTCTTCCACTGTATGCGAACTCTGCTATGGCTGACTTAGCTTTTCCCGTGACTAATGATTTTAAATAAGTTAAATTCACATCATCGCTTAGGGACGCTGCGTCTGCAGTACTGCAAAATTGGCCAAACCATTCGTGCCATTGGAGCGGGTTGCCATCGTACTGGGCCAGCTTCCATTCTGGAAGGGGATCCTTCTTTGAGACCGACAGAGCTTGGACTAAGTCATTCAGTGTCACGGCTTGCGGTTGGGGAGCACGTTGCAACGACGGCAATATGTTGCTAGGATCAGCTGCAAAAGGTTGCTGCTGATATATGTAAGTGTTTTCAGCTGATGCGTTGTGATTAGGAAACCCATAGTAAACGGTACCACCACTTGATACGTGCGGGAATTGTTGCTGAGATATTGGTGTTACGGATGAAAAAACACCAACTGATGGGTTTGTGTTACCATCACTTGTTACCCCAGCGATACATTGGGCGACTGCGGGTGTCCACTGGGACATTAGTGGCACATTGGGCTGATTAAGAACGGCAGACTGTCCGCTAAACGGATTGTTCACTGTGGCACGGTTGCTATACACGTTATGTGATAGCAAGTTTTGATTTCTGCAGATTAAATTTGCAGGTGTTTGTGACAAAATGGCATGGGGGGTGTATCCAGAGTATTGATTGGAGATGGCGGGCATGTTTCCAACAACTCGAGAATCGTTATTAAAGTTGTTGACGGGGATATGTTGAATGGAAGACAAAGGATGAGGTACAGAAAAGTAACAGCATACCGGAGTATTGGTAGCTGCTGTTAGAGCTGGATTAAATAATGACGTATTATTGTTTTCGCAAAGTGTAGCGTTATTTGAAATAAGCAATGACTGCGTTTCGTGCTCAGGATTAGTGGATACAGCGTGCTTGATTCCATCGCCATCGCTGAAGGAGACGGTTGGTTGATAGGGATAACATTGTTGATCACAACCAAAAGTCTGATTCGGAAACGATCGCCGAGGTGAAGCTCCCGCTGTGGACAAATTTCTGTTTTGATGCGAACCACTTTCTATATTTATACAGGTTTCAAACTTTGAAGAAGACGGAACTACCTCGGGGCCCTTTTTGGTTTTCTAATGCATGATCAACCCAATCGTTTACCCTGTCAGAACGACGATGAACCGAAGACGACAGCTCGAGATGCTGATCTATTTCAGACTCTTCGAGGTATTCAGTTTCAACCATTTTTACTTCAGCTACTTTAATACGATTTTCTTCGCTTAATCATTCCATTTCAAGCCGACTTTTTTCGATTCCTAAACAATATTCTTGCTCTTTATGGTCAATTTCAAATTTAATTTCTTGTTGTTTTCGTTCCATCTCAATCAGATGCTGTTGCTCTTTGATGATGGCTTCCTGTTGTTTCAGTCTTAAGGTTGCTTCATGTTGTTTTTCCAACTCTTCTCGCTTCATCTTCGCTAGAAGCAGCTCTTTGCGGCGCTCACTGGGGGTCAATGATTTCATTGAGCTTTGCTTACTCGACCCGGATTTTGCCGATTTTGATGAAACTTTTGATCGACTAGTTTCACTGACGCAGTTTTCTGAAGCTTGATTAGATTCCATATGAGCGCGAGCCTTACCAGTTACTTCATCGTTAATTTTAACTATCCTATCCCACCATGCAGCCAACTCCGTTAATAATTTGCTAGGGTTATCGGTTTTATTAGCTAATATCACAAGTTCATCATTTTTAGTTGATGCTTTTTCGAGAATACTCTTGCAAGATTCAATTAAGCCGTTTATTTTTGTTTTCCGAATTGGTCCCTCTAAACTCTCAGTTATGCGACTGTGAACTACGGAAAGCTCATTTTCTAGTGATGTTCGACCATTCATCAATCGTCGATATTTTAACTCAATTTTTTCTGTCATTTTGATTACTTTTGAACTTGTTCACTTCTACTCAACCGCTCAACTGCTCAGTTTGAGAGAAAAAAAGGAATACTTAATTTAAGACCTTAACTTAAGTATTAATAAATTATATTCTGACTCCTTAAACAATATCACACACTAGAGAAGCACTTCATTTAATTCCTAGTTGCTGCTCAGCATTTCTTCTGTTTCGGTTAGCTTGCCGCTTGCGTTTTCCTGGCTTAGGAGTATTTTTCTTTGAAATAATATACTTCAAATTCTTGCTATAACGCCTAAGGATCGTAAACGTTTTCAGTTCTAGAGAGGGATCTTGGTGTATTTCTAAGTACTTTTGCCCTAACTCAGTGAGGTTCTGCTTCCTTCTAGATATCAGGTCTGTTACTATATTAATAACTAATATACCTGACTCTTTCAACTTACTATATATAACTTCCGTGCCTACACGTTTACAGTAAACGATTGCATGAATATCACGTTTATAGTTCAAAAGAATCTTCTTAAGCTGGTTAGGAGTTAGTGCGTTAAAGTTATTACTACGGTGTCGACTAATAGAGTTATTAACGGCGTCGTGCCAAATAACAATGTCGTTTCGGTTTAAGAGATAGTGATCAAGTTGATACCGACAAGTTTTACGGACGTTCACTGCGTTATGGTTGAAACTTAATCCGGGAATGGCTAAGCACGATTGAGATACACGCTTTTGCGAAACGGGGGAAAGTATTTTCAAAGAGTGGTGCAACGAGCTAGCAGCTAGTATGAACATTTAGTTAATTAAATCAATTTTAGAGGAAGGGAATCAAGCAAACCGCGACCTGACCTCCCGCAACACCCTGAGCTAACAAGGTTGTAGCAAAAGGTAAGACGATTTGCTTGATAATACGCTACGGGTCTCGGCTACGGCTACTTTTATCCAATTGAACTAGTTTAGTTAGCTGCACCACGTTTCAAGAATAAACACGGCGTTTTTTCAGAAACTTTTTTTCGAAAATTTCGGATTTTTTTTTCCGAAAATTTTCCAATTTTTTTTTCGAAAATTTTTTTTCCACGTTTTCACCCAACGGTTCAAGTTCCAACAATAACTTGATGCGTTTGCGAAATTTTGAGTTTTTTTTCT
This sequence comes from Symsagittifera roscoffensis, assembly GCF_963678635.1. Lineage (NCBI taxonomy): Eukaryota > Metazoa > Xenacoelomorpha > Acoela > Convolutidae > Symsagittifera > Symsagittifera roscoffensis. Next base: position 37,795,452 of record NC_087068.1, read on the forward strand.
AAAAAATTCGAAATTTGGGCAAAAAACTCGACTCGGTCGTGTTAATTAAATTATTATGAAACCAGGCGCTTTGCTGAATAATTTGCAAAACTTTAAAATTTTTGGAAAAAAAATCAAAAAATTTCAATTTTTTTTTAAATTGTTGGCCTTTTTTTTTGATACGGCGTTGAGCTTACAAAAGCGGTGTTAGGATAACGTAATTAAGGTTTATGAGGCCGGTTTTTTCCTAAGCCCACTTAAAACTTTCTGATCAGGTTTTGGTATTGAGAAAAATGGGGGGTTAGGATTTTGCCATCAAAAAACCTCGTATCAGAATTTAAAGCATCAAATCAGCAATTTAAAGCACAAATGGATAAAGTTTTGGTTTTTTAGGCTTACAAGTTTTGAAGAGGCGTTCACCGGTAGGTTCCAAAATCCACAGAAAACTTCGGGTGTCGAGAAAAAATCACCAACACGCTATCTGTAAGAAGGTCTCTACAAACACAGCATCCACTGGCGATACCTGTAAGAAGGCTTCTACTAACAGTCTGCCTGCACGCGATACCTGTAGGTCCCTACAAACACATCATATACTGGCAATACCTGTAAGAAGGCTTCTACTAACAGTCTGCCTGCACGCGATACCTGTAAGAAGGCCTGAGTTTCTTCTTGTCGGAGTGTTTTTATTTTCTTCCTTGATCTCTTTTTTTTGAACTCTGCTTTCCGAACTTTCAGACTTCGAAATTTACTTTTCCGTTACTGCTCTTCTCTCACCTTTCGGTGCAGATGTTGGCAGTTTCTGGGATCCCAGTGCAGCCTTCAGATATAAAACAGCTGTGGTCTTCTGTCCTCAAACAACAGCTGCTGTTCGTTCCTGCTCGCAAAAGTAGTAGAGGAAGATAATCTGGAATAGTCGCGAAGGTGTCCGGGAATAGTTTCCACGAATATTTCCGGTCCCTGGTTCAAATCCAAATCCCTGGAATAGTCGCGAAGGTGTCCGGCTCGGTGGACCAAATTGTGCCGCACTCTCGTGTATCCTGTAAGACCTACAAAAACCTGCTTCAATATCTGTAAACTATCTGCAATTCAACAGATAATATAAAGAAAAAGTAATATCGGTTAAACATTTTTCGGTTAACATTTTTAGCAATACGGTTTTCAACAATCTCAAAAATCTATAAACATTTTGATGGCAAACTGACCTTAATCGGACAAACCAGTAGTTTTCAAGGCCTTTTGTCTAAGAAAATCTAATTTTAGCTTTTTCACTTTCGCGCTATAATGACGTCATTAATTTAAGATTAATTTAAGCGCGAACATTATGCACGAAAAGTAAAAACATTGTTTGCTAAAGGAAACAATTTTACAAGGCTGGGGGTATCAGGAACATGCAATTAAAAATCAGAAGATCAGCCACGTAATGTTAGAAAGTTTGAAAAAATCAAATAAAGATACGTTTGAAAGCAATTGGGGCATAAGAAAAAAATGAGAACACTTTTTTTCTCTGGGGCTTGAAAAAAAAAGAAAAACACAGTGTAGTCTGTGGGATGAAGAGAAACATACGTAGCCGACATACGGAACATACGGAAACCAACAAGATCTTTTAGTCGGGGAGTTTGTGTATTTTTGGCCCGAACTATTTGAAGTTTAGTCATTTTTGGCCAAACGTTGAATGATAAAATCTAACGGATGGAGAGCTGCTTGAATGTTTACAAAAGTAAAATAGAAACTCTCAGACTTGAGAGGGACTCCATTCTGATGTAGTATAAAAGTGAGAGAACCAGAGGGAGCTGAAAAGCTGAAAGAAAAGCTTGCAGGTGAGGGCTTAGAAACGGACTTGATTTGGAGGCGTATGCAGTTGTATGAAACTCGGAGCCCATTCTCCGTGCATTCAACTTTGTACAACGTTTTGTTGTTACCTGAATAAGCGCCAGCCGGGCCGGTAGCAAGGCATTTTAGAAGGTTTTCTTTATTCTGCCATCCAGATAGCGGAGGAAGAGAAGTGTACTTCAAAAAGCTGGTGAAAGCAAAAACCTATTTGGAGACAAGGAAGCGAGGAAAATTAAGATGGTTTGGAGGCTGCCCAGGACTTTTCGAGCAGCCAGATGGACGCACTCTCGTAAATCCTGTAAGACCTACAAAAACCTGCTTCAATATCTGTAAATTATCGGCAATTCAACAGATAATATAAAGAAAAAGTAATATCGGTTAAACATTTTTCGGTTAAAATTTTTAGCAATACGGTTTTCAACAATCTCAAAAATCTATAAACATTTTGGTGGCAAACTGACCTTAATCGGACAAACCAGTAGTTTTCAAGGCCTTTTGTCAAAGAAAATCTAATTTTAGCTTTTTCACTTTCGCGCTATAATGACGTCATTAATTTAACATTAATTTAAGCGCAAACATTGTGCACGAAAAGGAAAAACATTGTTTGCTAAAGGAAACATTTTTACAAGGCTGGGGGTATCAGGAACAAGCAATTAAAAATCAGAAGATCAGCCACGTAAGCTTAGAAAATTTGAAAAAATCAAATAAAGATACGTTTGAAAGCAATTAGGGCATAAGGAAAAAATGAGAACTTAGTGTTATCTCTGGGGCTTGAAAAAAAAAGAAAAACACAGTGTAGTCTGTGGGATGAAGAGAAGCATACGTAGCCGACATACGGAACATACGGAAACCGACAAGATCTTCTAGTCGGGGAGTTCGTGTATTTTTGGCCCGAACTATTTGAAGTTTAGTCATTTTTGGCCAAACGTTGAATGATAAAATCTAACGGATGGAGAGCTGCTTGAATGTTTACAAAAATAAAATTGAAACTCTCAGACTTGAGAGGGACTCTATTCTGATGTAGAATAAAAGTGAGAGAACCAGAGGGAGCTGAAAAGCTGAAAGAAAAGCTTGCAGGTGAGGGCTTAGAAACGTACTTGATTTGGAAGCGTATGCAGTTGTATGAAACTCGGAGCCCATTCTCCGTGCATTCAACTTTGTACAACGTTTTGTTGTTACCTGAATAAGCGCCAGCCGGGCCGGTAGCAAGACATTTTAGAAGGTTTTCTTTATTCTGCCATCCAGATAGCGGAGGAAGAGAAGTGTACTTCAAAATGCTGGTGAAAGCAAAAACCTATTTGGAGACAAGGAAGCGAGGAAAATTAAGATGGTTTGGAGACTGCCCAGGATTTTTCGAGCAGCCAGACGGATATTTAAACCTTAATTGTCATCAAACATAACTGAAGTTGCTAATCACGAGAGGAATTTTGTAGGAATTCGGAAGTGTTTCTAAGAAAAAATCGAGGTTAAAATTTGAACTAATTTGAGAATTTATGATGTCTGAGAACTGACATCAGTATTTATATATAAACCAATCTTATTAATAGGCTTGATACAAAACTGGAGTTGTTGAAAAGCTGAAAAATGTCTGGAACACAATTTTTAGAAACGCTTATATCGTATATCGTATTTATCAACTAAATATAACAAGCCTGACAAGGTTAGCTGAATTCTGTCAAATGATTTTTCAAACAATTGAAAGATTGCTGTTATTCTGTTAAGCGTTGCAACTTTTTAAGAGGTAGAATTAGATCAGCATGAAATTCTCAGTAACATTTAGAAGGGAGAATTTTAACTTGATAAATTTTGAGAAGCATTTGTTCACATGGGCCAAAAAATTAGTTAGAGCTAATTCTGATGGCAGAAATGGCGAATGAAAGCATTGGTTTAACTCAAAATTTTGACATACTTGGAAATTAATTCAACAGAATCGAATAGATCTTATGTTCAAAAACTGTTTATTTTTGCTTTAAAAAATTTTACCTCCTGTGTTAATTTTTTACATGAATTTCTTTGATTTAATTGAACAGATCTTATCATGAATTTCTGGAAAAATACTTCCTAAGAGAAACGCATTTTTTGAGCTTATTTTGAAATTTTTTAGGAAGATTGCTATGTTGGTAACTCTTATTAAACTTTTACTGTTTCTTTTTGCTGATGGCTAGAAGTAGACGGCTTTCGCTAATGGCTTTTTCATAGTTCTAAGCTTTTCAAAAAAAATCATACATAACAACTGTGACATTGTAGTACCATGTTAAAAACCTCAATTTGGTGTTTTTAAGCTCAATGGAGATAACTCAAAAAGATTACTGTGGTGTTAGTTCTGTAAACATAGGGATCTACTGCAGCAATTGTGCTGAACTGTGTCCTTTCTCATTACCTAATGGAATGGGAAACACGTTATTTCTGGTTAGCAGTCGGCAGCAGTCAGCTCTTTGCCATGGGTTTTCAACTAAGTTATAAATACAAAACTGAAATGCAACCAGGTTAATTCTTGTTAGCTATTTTAACCAGAACAACTACGGTATGGGATGACCCAGATTTTGGAACTTTTTAAGCTAATTTGATTAAATAATTTGACTAATCTGCTTAAATTCATTTTCGGTTTCAATTTTTTTCAATCGTAATGTTTCAAGATCAGATTTAATTTTAAAAAATTAGTTTTAATATTTGAGCTCATAGTTTTTAATTAGGAAAAGAGAACTTGAAAGTTTCGATTGCAAATCAAAAACAGGTTCTATTCAATGGGTTTTAAATCGCTAATTGAAGTCTTTTGAGACACATCAATCTTTTTAAATTTTTAAACAATTCTTTTTTGTAATTTATCCCGGACTTCAGACTGACAGAATTCTTCTCAACGTCATTTGAGACGTTTCAACTATCTGAAAGCAATTGACCTTATATATTACAAAAATTAATTGAAACAGTTTTCAAAGTTCACTTAACACCTAAAATTATTATTAACATTTACTCCATTTTCAGAAATATTGAGCGTTTCAACTTTTTAGCAGTGCCGAAAGGTGTTGTCTCTGTCAAAGAAATTATTCTGTTGAAAATTTTTTGCATGAACACTTTTTTTAAATATAAATTCGAACATTTCATAAGCCAATATTTGCTCTACTGAAATTACGTAACAGCGCAGTTTTTGAAAATTTGATTTGTCAATAAGCTAATCGGTTTAATAGAAATTGTTGTCCAAATAAAACTAATATGTTTTGACCACCCCCTATGGTTTTAAAGTAATTAAGCCTAATATTTTTTTGCGTAAAATAGTACCACAACGCGCACTTATAGAGCACTAATTGTAAAATAAGATTAGAACCATTTTAGGAATTGATATTCAAAAAAGAAATTTCAACCAAAATGTTTCAGCGCTGGGAAAGTTTGGTCCACTTCATCTTGTTTTCGCGCTGTTTCACTTTAGAGGGGAAATATTTGATTGTTTTTGCTTTCATATGACTAATTTTATCTAACTTAAGTCAATTTTAACTGCAACTGAGTGGTTTAAAACAAAATGCGAGTTTTTTTGCTCGTTCCCCTGGTAAACCAGAAATGTTGTCATACTGTTGAAGAAAATGAATGTTGAACAATATTTACGTCATTCTGAAAAAACATGTTCTAACTTCAAAAATATGATCAACTTAGTTTTGCATCATGACAATTTACTACCCGCATCAGTTTTTAATCAATGATGTGTTACCAATAAACGATATTCGATGAAACATGATTGGCAATTTAGTCAACTTTAAGATTTTAGTCAGTTTATTGATATTTTTAATTCATGGAGGCTATGCAATAAGAAAGCAGACAATTCACTGAATAGATTTATATAATGGGAGCTCAATTTTTAATTAGTTGCAATTGATCATTCAAGAAAAACCGTCAAAACAAGTGTAATCAACAAAATCTGGTTATTTTCTTTGTGATTTAGAGATTTTGGCCGTATTTTTGGATATTTATTGTTCAACTTTGTAAAGTTTTTTTGGGTCAAATAAAACGAAATTATCTGTACTATTCAAGCAATGGTGACTTTCGCTCATTTCAAACGGCGACAGAATCCAATTAACAGTAGCCAATTAACAGTAGCCAATTTCCGCAGAGAGTTTCGCACGTTGTGTTGGAGTTTTCTCCTTAAACATAGAGCACTTCCACAAGACATGTTTCCCCTTGTAGAGGATACAAGAAGGATATTCAATTTTTTTCTCAACTGTACTTGTCGAGGCAAAAACTCTCGTTACAGCTTTAGTTTTGGATGGCTCTTCGACTTTGGGCTTTCCAGGCATATTTTTCATTTGCTCATGAGCTTCTGCTTTATCTTTTAACCAATTGTTAAAGTCAATTAGGTTAAGGCGTGACCGATTACGTTTCACGTCAAAAAGTGACCACGATTCTCTCATGTTTGGTGGAATTTTTGAAAGAGCTTCATTTAACAAAGAGACGCTTTTCAAATCTTCTTCATAATCAAGAGATCTAAAGACAGCCACTAGACTTGAAATGGTCATCGAGAAGCTAATGATGTTCTCAGAGTTGTGCATTCGAAGCTGCGGGAAACTGGACAACTTATCAAAGTGGGCCGTAATACGTTTTGTGGCTGGCCAAACTTTCTTTCCAGAGTTTTCAGAGCATCCTTATACATTCTTCCACTGTATGCGAACTCTGCTATGGCTGACTTAGCTTTTCCCGTGACTAATGATTTTAAATAAGTTAACTTCACATCATCGCTTAGGGACGCTGCGTCTGCAGTACTGCAAAATTGGCCAAACCATTCGTGCCATTGGAGCGGGTTGCCATCGTACTGGGCCAGCTTCCATTCTGGAAGGGGATCCTTCTTTGAGACTGACAGAGCTTGGACTAAGTCATTCAGTGTCACGGCTTGCGGTTGGGGAGCACGTTGCAACGACGGCAATATGTTGCTAGGATCAGCTGCAAAAGGTTGCTGCTGATATATGTAAGTGTTTTCAGCTGATGCGTTGTGATTAGGAAACCCATAGTAAACGGTACCACCACTTGATACGTGCGGGAATTGTTGCTGAGATATTAGCGTTATGGATGAAAAAACACCAACTGATGGGTTTGTGTTACCATCACTTGTTACCCCAGCGATACATTGGGCGACTGCGGGTGTCCACTGGGACATTAGTGGCACATTGGGCTGATTAATAACGGCAGACTGTCCGCTAAACGGATTGTTCACTGTGGCAGGGTTGCTATACACGTTATGTGATAGCAAGTTTTGATTTCTGCAGATTAAATTTGCAGGTGTTTGTGACAAAATGGCATGGGGGGTGTATCCAGAGTATTGATTGGAGATGGCGGGCATGTTTCCAACAACTCGAGAATCGTTATTAAAGTTGTTGACGGGGATATGTTGAATGGAAGACGAAGGATGAGGTACAGAAAAGTAACAGCATACCGGAGTATTGGTAGCTGCTGTTAGAGCTGGATTAAATAATGACGTATTATTGTTTTCGCAAAGTGTAGCGTTATTTGAAATAAGCAATGACTGCGTTTCGTGCTCAGGATTAGTGGATACAGCGTGCTTGATTCCATCACCATCGCTGAAGGAGACGGTTGGTTGATAGGGATAACATTGTTGATCACAACCAAAAGTCTGATTCGGCAACGATCGCCGAGGTGAAGCTCCCGCTGTGGACACATTTCTGTTTTGATGCGAACCACTTTCTATATTTATACAGGTTTCAAACTTTGAAGAAGACGGAACTACCTCGGGGCCCTTTTTGGTTTTCTAATGCATGATCAACCCAATCGTTTACCCTGTCACGACGATCAACCGAAGACGCCAGCTCGAGATGCTGATCTATTTCAGACTCTTCGAGGTATTCAGTTTCAACCATTTTTGCTTCAGCTACTTTAATACGATTTTCTTCGCTTAATCGTTCCATTTCAAGCCGACTTTTTTTGATTCGTAAACGATATTCTTGCTCTTTACGGTCAATTTCAAATTTAATTTCTTGTTGTTTTCGTTCCATCTCAATCAGATGCTGTTGCTCTTCGATGATGGCTTCCTGTTGTTTCAGTCCTAAGGTTGCTTCATGTTGTTTTTCCAACTCTTCTCGCTTCATCTTCGCTAGGAGCAGCTCTTTGCGGCGCTCACTGGGGGTCAATGATTTCATTGAGCTTTGCTTACTCGACCCGGATATTGCCGATTTTGATGAAACTTTTGATCGACTAGTTTCAGTGACGCAGACCTCTGAAGCTTGATTAGATTCCATATGAGCGCGAGCCTTACCAGTTACTTCATCGTTAACTTTAACTATCCTATCCCACCATGCAGCCAACTCCGTTAATAATTTGCTAGGGTTATCGGTTTTATTAGCTAATATAACAAGTTCATCATTTTTAGCTAATGCTTTTTCGAGAATACTCTTGCAAGATTCAATTAAGGCGTTTATTTTTGTTTTCCGAATTGGTCCCTCTAAACTCTCAGTTATGCGACTGTGAACTACGGAAAGCTCACTTTCTAGTGATGTTCGACCATTCATCAATCGTCGTTATTTTAACTCAATTTGTTCTGTCATTTTGATTAATTTTAAACTTGTTCACTTCTACTCAACCGCTCAATTGCTCATTTTGAGAGAAAAAAGGGAATAATTAATTTAAGACCTTAACTTTAGTATCAATAAATTATATTATGACTCAGTAAGCAATATCACACATTAGAGAAGCACTTCATTTAATTCCTAGTTGCTGCTCAGCATTTCTTCTGTTTCGATTAGCTTGCCGCTTGCGTTTTTCTGGCTTAGGAGTATTTTTCTTTGAAATAATATACTTCAAATTTTTGCTATAACGCCTTAGGATCGTAAACGTTTTCAGTTCTAGAGAGGGATCCTGGTGTAGTTCTAAGTACTTTTGCCCTAACTCAGTGAGGTTCTGCTTCCTTCTAGATATCAGGTCTGTTACTATATTAATAACTAATATACCTGACTCTTTCAACCTACTATATATATCTTCCGTGCCTACACGTTTACAGTAAGCGATTGCATAAATATTACGTTTATAGTTTAAAAGAATCTTCTTAAGCTGGTTAGGAGTTAGTGCGTTAAAGTTATTACTACGGTGTCGACTAATAGCGTTATTAACGGCGTCGTGCCAAATAACAATGTCGTTTTGGTTTAAGAGCTAGTGATCAAGTTGATACTGACAAGTTTTACGGACGTTCACTGCGTTATGGTTGAAACTTAACCCGGGAATGGCTAAGCACGATTGAGATACACGCTTTTGCGAAGCGGGGGAAAATTTTTTCAAAGCGTGGTGCAGCGAGCTAGCAGCTAGTATGAACATTTAGTGAATTAAATCAACTTTAGAGGAAGGGAATCAAGCAAACCGCGACCTGACCTACCGCAACACCCTGAGCTAACAAGGTTGTAGCAAAAGGTAAGACGATTTGCTTGATAATACGCTACGGGTCTCGACTACGGCTACTTTTATCCAATTGAACTAGTTTAGTTAGCTGCACCACGTTTCAAGAATAAACACGGCGTTTTTTCAGAAATTTTTTTCGAAAATTTCGGATTTTTTTTCCCGAAAATTTTCCAAAATTTTTTTTTTCCGAAAATTTTTTTCGAAAATTTTTTTTTCCACATTTTCACCCAACGGTTCAAGTTCCAACAGTAACCTGGTGCGCTTGCGAAATTTTGAGTTTTTTTTTGTTAAAAAAAGTCCGAAATTTGGGCTAAAAACTCGACTCGGTCGTTTAAGTTAATTTATTATGAAACTAGGCGCTTTGCTGAATAATTTGCCAAACTTTGAAATTTTTGGAAAAAAAAACAAAAATTTTCAATTTTTCTTCAAAATTTTTTGGTTTTTTTCGATACGGTGTTGAGCTTACAAACACGGTGTTAGGATAACGTAATTAAGGTTTATGAGGCCGGGTTTTTCCTAAACCCACAGAAAATTTTCTGATCAGTTTTTGGTATCGAGAAAAATTGGGGGTTACGATTTTGCCATCAAAAAACCTCGTATCAGAATTTAAAGCATCAAATCAGCAAGTTAGCACAAATGGATAAAGTTTTGGTTTTTTAGTCTTACAAGTTTTGTAGAGGCGTTCACCGGTAGAATCCAAAATTGGGGTGTTGAGAAAAAAAAATGGATGTCCACAAACCACAATCAGGATACCTGAAAAGGCCTCCCCTTCTAACTGGGACGTTTCGGCTAACTGGGTCGTTTCGGCCAATCAGGTCGTTTCGGCCAATCGGGTCGTTTCGGCCAATCGTGTAGTTTGGGCAACTTTCGGCTTATCGCACACTTTCGGCCAATTGGGTCGTTTGGGCAACTTTTGGCTTATCGCACACTTTCGGCCAATTGGGTCGTTTGGGCAATTTTCGGCTTTTTGCACACTTTCGGCCAATTGGAGCGTTTGAGCAATTTTCGGTTTATTGCACACTTTCGGCCAATTGGAGCGTTTGGGCAACTTTCGGCTTATTGCACACTTTCGGCCAATTGGGTCGTTTGGGCAACTTTCGGTTTATTGCACACTTTCGGCCAATTGGAGCGTTTGGGCAACTTTCGGCTTATTGCACACTTTCGGCCAATTGGGTCGTTTGGGCAACTTTCGGCTTATCGCACACTTTCGGCCAATTGGAGCGTTTGGGCAATTTTCGGTTTATTGCACACTTTCGGCCAATTGAAGCGTTTGGGCAACTTTCGGCCAATTGGGTCTTACTGTCCGGAATATCTAACGTCTAGAATACTGTCCGAAATATTGTCCTCTGGAATATCGTCCGGAATACTGTCCGGAATACTGTCCGGATTATGGTCCGGGTCGGCGGACCAAAATGTGCCGCACTCTCATGTATCCTGTAAGACCT
>NC_087068.1:37806288-37889448 GCF_963678635.1 Symsagittifera roscoffensis
GTACGGTAAAAGTTGTAATGAATTGAGATAGTGAATCAGGTTTTTCAGTTCTTTTTGTTTTCATTTGTACTTATTTTTCTTTCATAATCTTAGCTCAAAACACGCGATTTGCGGTTGCAGGATTAGATAATACTGAATCTAGCAAAAAAAGTATAAGGTTTATTTTGGATCTCAGGACACAAATTTAAGCTCATTAAATCTGAACTGGTTTTCATCTGTATCGAATAACATGTAAAATAAATAGTCCGCAAAGAGTCGTTAGAATATGTTTACCTTAATTGAGATTGATTCTTTAGTTGAGAACCCAATAGCAAATCTTGATGAAAATAAAATATTAGACCTGGTTCTTGTTAAAACGTTAGGTTTTGGGCCGACCGCATTGGGTCGTCCGACACTTTTAATGGATGATTGATATGAAATTGATCATTTTCAAAATTAAAACTTTTATATAGATCCAAAGATAGGCCTTGACGTTCTAATGACCTAATATATTTAATATATGATGGCAAAGATTTTTTCTAGAAGCTAGTGTTTTTTGTCAGTTCAACCTTCTGAGAAGCAAATTTTGCGCTTAAAACCAATCTTATTAATAGGCTTGATACAAAACCGGAGTTGTTGAAAAGCTGAAAATTGTCTGGAACACAATTTTTAGAAACGCATATATCGTATATCGTATTTATCAAATAAATATGACAAGCTTGAAAAGGTTAGCTGAAATCTGTCAAATGATTTTTCAAACAATTGAAAGATTGCTGTTATTCTGGTAAGCGTTGCAACTTTTTAAGAGGTAGAATTAGATCAGCATGAAATTCTCAGTAACATTTAGAATGGAGAATTTTAACTTGATAAATTTTGAGAAGCATTTGTTCACATGGGCCAAAAAATTAGTTAGAGCTAATTCTGATGGCAGAAATGGCGAATGAAAGCATTGGTTTAACTCAAAATTTTGACATACTTGGAAATTAATTCAACAGAATCGAATAGATCTTATGTTCAAAAACTGTTTATTTTTGCTTTAAAAAATTTTACCTCCTGTGTTAATTTTTTACATGAATTTCTTTGATTTAATTGAACAGATCTAATCATGAATTTCTGGAAAAATGCTTCCTAAGAGAAACGCATTTTTTGAGCTTATTTTGAAATTTTTTAGGAAGATTGCTATGTTGGTAACTCTTATTAAACTTTTACTGTTTCTTTTTGCTGATGGCTAGAAGTAGGCGGCTTTCGCTAATGGCTTTTTCATAATTCTAAGCTTTTCAAAAAAAAATCATACATAACAACTGTGACATCGTAGTACCATGTTAAAAACCACAATTTGGTGTTTTTAAGCTCAATGGAGATAACTCAAAAAGATTACTGTGGTGTTAGTTCTGTAAACATAGGGATTTACTGCAGCAATTGTGCTGAACTGTGTCCTTTCTCATTACCTAATGGAATGGGAAACGCGTTATTTCTGGTTAGCAGTCGGCAGCAGTCAGCTCTTTGCCATGGGTTTTCAACTAAGTTATAAATACAAAACTGAAATGCAACCGAGTTAATTCTTGTTAGCTATTTTAACCAGAACAACTACGGTATGGGATGACTCAGATTTTGGAACTTTTTAAGCTAATTTGATTAAATAATTTGACTAATCTGCTTAAATTCATTTTCGGTTTCAAGTTTTTTCAATTGTAATGTTTCAGGATCAGATTTAATTTTAAAAAATTAGTTTTAATATTTGAGCTCATAGTTTGTAATTAGGAAAAGAGAACTTGAAAGTTTCGATTGCAAAAAAACAGGTTCTATTCAATGGGTTTTAAATCGCTAATTGAAGTCTTTTGAGACACATCAATCTTTTTAAATTTTTAAACAATTCTTTTTTGTAATTTATCCCGGACTTCAGACTGACAGAATTCTTTTCAACGTCATTTGAGACGTTTCAACTATCTGAAAGCAATTGACCTTATATATTACAAAAATTAATTGAAACAGTTTTCAAAGTTCATTTAACACCTAAAATTATAATTAACATTTACTCCATTTTCAGAAATATTTAGTTTTTCAACTTTTTAGCAGTGCCGAAAGGTGTTTTCTCTGTCAAAGAAATTATTCTGTTGAAAATTTATAGCATGAACACTTTTTTTAAATATCAATTCGAAAATTTCATAAGCCAATATTTGCTCTACTGAAATTACGTAACAGCGCAGTTTTTGAACATTTGATTTGTCAATAAGCTAATCGGTTTAACAGAAATTGTTGTCCAAATTAAACTAATATGTTTTGACCACCCCCTATGGTTTTAAAGTAATTAAGCCTAATACTTTTTTTTGCGAAAAATATTATCACAACGCGCACTTATAGAGCATCAATTGCAAAATAAGATTAGAACCATTTTAGGAATTGATACTCAAAAAAGAAATTTCAACCAAAATTTTTCAGCGCTGGGAAAGTTTGGTCCACTTCATTTTGTTTTCGCGCTGTTTCACTGTAGAGGGGAAATATTTGATTGTTTTTGCTTTCACATGACTAGTTTTATCTAATTTAAGCCAATTTTAACTGCAACTGAGTGGTTTAAAACAAAATGCGAGTTTTTTTGCTCGTTCCCCTTGTAAACCAGAAATGGTGTTATACTGTTGAAGAAAATGAATGTTGAACAATATTTACGTCATTCTGAAAAAACATGTTTTAACTTCAAAAATATGATCAACTTAGTTTTGCATCATGACAATATACTACCCGCATCAGTTTTTAATCAATGATGTGTTACCAATAAACGATATTCGATGAAACATTAGTGGCAATTTAGTCAACTTTAAGATTTTAGTCAGTTTATTGATATTTTTAATTCATGGAGGCTATGCAATAAGAAAGCAGACAATTCACTGAATAGATTTATATAATGGGAGCTCAATTTTTAATTAGTTGCAATTGATCATTTAAGAAAAACCATCAAAACAAGTGTAATCAACAAAATTTGGTTATTTTTTTTGTGATTTAGAGATTTTGGCCGTATTTTTGGATATTTAATGTTCAACTTTGTAAAGTTTTTTTGGGTCAAATAAAACAAAATTATCTGTACTATTCAGGCAATGGTGACTTGTGCTCATTTCAAACGGCGACAGAATCCAATTAACAGTAGCCAATTAACAGTAGCCAATTTGCAGAAGCCAATGAACAGTCCGTTGAATACAAAATCAATACAAAACAAAATCCAAAAGTGGCTGCATTTTGAGAAAAAATAGTTGACCATCAGGGCAAGAACGAAATCTAAAAAAAATCATGAGAAGGGGAGAAGGCTGGAAGATCGATTTAAAAAATATGTCGAAAAAAGTCGGTCGTATCTTTTTGGTAAAGTTCGACCCAGTTGGGTTGTTATACTTACAAAGTTTAACTTAAATCTAGTGCTCAGACCTCTCTATAATTACGATCGGGTGTAATGTAACCCGGAGAGCGACCATACAAGAAAAGCAGCAAAAAGACAAAAAAACTCGTCGCTCTATACAATGCTTGCAACGAGAGAAGGAATGAGCGAGTTAGCGAGCGAGCGACAAATTATTTACCGCCAATTATTCAACAAGCTTTGATAGCATGACCAGTAACAAGTTTTACCGCAGTAGAATCAAGTTTTTTGTGTAGTTCATCAAGAACCAGAAAATTACGACTAGACACGACACTCGTTTTGTGGCCAACGAACCGTGTAGTTTTTAGCAAGGCCCGTTCGGCGCCAAGTTTTTCGGTTTTTTTTTCATATGTCCTCCACCTCAAAAAAGTCCTAGATCCGTGCCTGATTGAAAGTGAATACTTACAGTTCGGCTTCAAACATGGCGAGAAATTAAAAATCAATTGATTTCTTCAAAAATGTTTTACAAAAAAGGAGAACTAAATGAAATTTAATGATTTTTTGTCTGAATAAAAGCATTTTATATCAATGAGCTAAACAAAAAGGGGTGCTCCTGCTGAGCCAATTAGAAAAAAGATAGAAAGATTGATAGACAGAATGATTAATACAACGAAAAAGCTGCTCATATTTATTATAAGTTTACTTTTCAGAAAATTGATTGATGTCGTGATTGATCAACGCAACGCATTCACGATTTTAATTGAACTTCAATAAAGATGACATGATATAATTGATTTCCGGGATTAACATGTCGATAAAAGAATTTTATTAAATCTATTTATAGCTAAAATATCTCAGCTACTGTTGGTTAATTAGTGCAATGTCAATTTTGGGTCAACCGCGCTGCTCCTCGGCAGCTCCTCGGCAGTTCCCAATTCGAAATTTATGCAAACTTAAATTGGCACAATCAGTTGACCCCCAGCGAAATTAAGTCATTGTTCCTTCCTACCTCATTTAGCAGGTTTCACCTTCAAAATTGGTATGAAATAGCGTTGAAGGCGCCTATGGAAATTGTTTTAGGTTTGGTCGTACCAGGTACAGAAACTGGAATATTTTTTCTGTTGTATCAAAACCAAACTCTTGAGAGGGCGGTTCTGCAAATTGCCTTTTTCTGGCTCGCGCATTGCATTTTTTCGGTGCGTTTTGGAAAAAAAATTAGATTTGTTCAACCACAAGTTGGTGCCCTAGAATAGTATCAAAAAGGAGGGACAGTTTGGAAAATTTTGGCTACCAGAATTGAGAGCGGCAGCGATCGCCACCCAGCCCTCATGCCCTATTGGTACGCTGAAAATGAATGACGAAATTGCATGATGGTTGGTTGAACTAACTCAAGCTTGTCAGAATTTGTGATTGAGCAGTAAACTGAAATTTTGATACGAAAACTGTTTTGAATTTTTGCTCCAATCAAGTCACAAAGTCACTGAATGGAGCTCTATGTCTTAGGGTGAGGTGTGTCGTTTTTGGCCAATACGATTACCTCATAGGAGTCGGGTGAGGTCCTTTTTTCAAGTTTTTCATTATTGAGTTGAGTAGAATTTTGAAAACATTCAAAAAATATGTTTCAGTTTTAGAAAAAAAATTGGTCAGATCATTTTAAATAAAAATTTGAACTGACTTTTAAAACAGAATTTTACTGGCTAACATTGTTGAATCATCAACTTAATTCTTCTACCTTTTTTATTTTATGTCTTTTTTTTGCCTCGACTACCTTCAACAGTCGCCCACTTCGAACATTTCATTTAATTTAGCTCCTTTGTCCTATTTTTCTGCCTTTTTTCTACTTGTTTAGCTAGTTTTAAAGCTCTTCATTACGTAATAAGCGTAATATAGAGCTATAAAACTAGCTAAATGAATTGCAAAATGGCAAAAATAGCACGAAACTAGTCGAATAAAGAAAATGTTCAAGATGGGCGACTGTTAAAATGGTTGAAGAAAAAAAAACATAAAATAAATCAAAAAAACTGGAAGTGTTGAACTGATGGTTCAACCACGCTAGCCACAAAAGTCTATATGAAAATGAAAAAGGTGATTCAACCAATTTTCTTGCAAGCGTTATCAAATCGTAATATAGACATTTTTGGGTTAACAAATAGTTCAACATAAATCAGTTGAATCACTATGTATCCGACATCCTAATTTTAAGGAAAATTCAGATTTAACTACTGGGTGGGTACTAAAAACTACAGGGTAGTTTCAGGGGTGACTTGAAACCTTTTAAGGTTTGTAACAAAGCCAGTTGTTTTTCGGCACAATTGGTGTCTGCTCAAAAATTGTCTGCCTTGTTTCCGCTTTGTAAGTTTTGTTCAGTTGTTAATTCGAATTTCAAATGTTTTGCTTGGAATGTGTTACTAGAATTTTCTTTGATTTGATTAGGTATTAAATCGTGTATGAGAATTGTTTTTTTTGAACTTTTTTGGATAACTATCCTGCCAAACTTGATAACATAGCTTAAATCGTCACAACAATATGTTGGAAGCTTACATTTTTAATTTGCTGCGTCCATTTTGTTTTAGAAAAATTTATGGCTTTCAACGAAGGAAAAGTTTTAAAACTTTGACCGTTTTTTGGAAATTTTATACTCTACTTGTCCCAGCTTGCTAGTAAGGCCAATTCAAATAACTGTGCCAAGTCTCAGGTCTAGTTTTCAACCGAGAAATCCGAGTTTGTTTGCCTTCCCTTTTTTCCCGGCCTTGACATTGTTTTAGCCGAAAAAATTTTTGGGTGTCAGAAAGTCGAATTTTTGAACTTTGACTGTTTCTTAGATAACCTAAATTTTCAATCAAAAAAAGCAGTTACAGAAATGGCTATTCTGCACAAATGGCTACTCTTGAGTGTTTTTGTAGGAGAAAGATTATGTCTTTCTGAGAATTTTGAAATTTCAAAAACCTTCACTCTACTCACTTAACTTTTTTTAGAGCATCTGAATTTATGCATTTTGTCGCGCCTCAGTGCAACATTTTTGCTGTTATATCAAACAAGTATCTCCAGCTTTAGCTGGGCCCTAGTTGTCCTTCATCGAGATATGCAATTTTTTGGTTCACCTTGTTTTTTCAACATTTTTTTCTCGACTAATGCTTTTTTATCACTGTGACGAATCGCAAGAGCAGCGAAACTTCGTTTTTTTTCTGATTGAAAAAATTGTGTGAGATTTGAAAAAAAGAACACATCGTTTTTGAGAAAAAAAAGTTTTTGTCATTTTTTTTTGAAATTTTGCGCGTTCAATTTATTTACCTTAGCCATGAGATTGGAACAATTTGTTCTAATTGCACACTAAGTTCCTTTCCTATATAGTTGATGTATCACTTCCATCACTGATAAAAGTTGTGGGTTACGCGGTGCCAACTGAAGTTTTTGTAATTTGTTTCAGACTTTTTTGATTTCGACAAGTTTATGTATAAAAATCAATCAGGAAAAATACGCTTTGGGATTGAATCTCACAACGATAGCCGACTGATTTTCAAGTTGCGCGGACTTTTTCGAAGACTTTAATTGAAACAAACATATTCTCCAACTATATATCTTATCCACTACGTATTAGGTGATTTTTTTTATATAGTCAAGAAAAAATACAGGTTGAAGTCACAAGTGTTGGTAAAGAGGCAAAAAATTTTTGGACCTAATCAGTCGAGTCCATCTTATTGCTTTTGAATTAGGTAATGGATGCTGAAAATCACACGCAAAACAAGTGAAGTTGGTTCCTACGCCCAATAGAATTGGATCAATCGACAAAAAACATGCAATTTTTAGCTCATATGATTTAACCGGTGAAAGTCTTCTCACGGATAAAGATTTGAGAGATGGCCAGTTATGACAAGTTTTGAAGTATAGTAGGAAGACTATAACAGGAATATAGGGGATTATACTCACAATCAATAGGGTCACTAGGGATTAAAATTAAATTTTCACCATACAAATGGTACTACTTTTTTTTGGTTTGCAGAAATGGAAACCCAGTTGTTCCGGTAATGAATAATAGCTAGAAAAAATGCAATCATTACTCTAACGGTTTTTTTTCTATGTAAATTTTTAGGATTGAGTTTGTGTATGTGAATTGTGTGTATGTGTATACGTGAGTTTGTGTATTTGTGAGTAATCAAAACTAATCTCATTAAATAATTTTCTCAGGGAATATTTTTATTCTCAAACGTTTAATTCTGTCGAGAGTACTGTTATTATATAAATTTGAAAAAAAATAAAATAAAATTGTGCACAAAAAGGAAAAACATTGTCTTTTTTTAAGTCTTTTTTAAGGGCAAGAAAAACTTAAGCGGCGTGACATAACAACTGTGACATTGTAAAAATCATACATAACAACTGTAACATTGTAGTACCATGTTAAAAACCTCAATTTGGTGTTTTTAAGCTCACTGGAGATAACTCAAAAAGATTACTGTGGTGTTAGTTCTGTAAACATATGGATCTACTGTAGGAATTGTGCTGAACTGTGTCCGTTCTCATTACCTAATGGAATGGGAAACACGTTATTTCTGGTTAGCAGTCGGCAGCAGTCAGCTCTTTGCCATGGGTTTTCAACTAAGTTATAAAAACAAAAATGAAATGCAACCGAGTTAATTCTTGTTAGCTATTTTAACCAGAACAACTACGGTATGGGATGACTCAGATTTTGGAACTTTTTAAGCTAATTTGATTAAATAATTTGACTAATCTGCTTAAATTCTTTTTCGGTTTCAAGTTTTTTCAATCGTAATGTTTCAAGATCAGATTTAATTTTAAAAAATTACTTTTAATATTTGATTTCATAGTTTTTAATTAGGAAAAGAGAACTTGAAAGTTTCGATTGCAAAAAAACAGGTTCTATTCAATGGGTTTTAAATCGCTAATTGAAGTCTTTTGAGACACATCAATCTTTTTAAATTTTTAAACAATTCTTTTTTGTAATTTATCCCGGACTTCAGACTGACAAAATTCTTTTCAACGTCATTTGAGACGTTTCAACTATCTGAAAGCAATTGACCTAATATATTACAAAAATTAATTGAAACAGTTTTTAAAGTTCATTTAACACCTAAAATTATAATTAACATTTACTCCATTTTCAGAAATATTGCGCGTCTCAACTTTTTAGCAGTGCCGAAAGGTGTTTTCTCTGTCAAAGAAATTATTCTGTTGAAAATTTATTGCATGAACATTTTTTTTAAAAATAAATTCGAAAATTTCATAAGCCAATATTTGCTCAACTGAAATTACGTAACAGCGCAGTTTTTGAAAATTTGATTTGTCAATAAGCTAATCGGTTTAACAGAAATTGTTGTCCAAATTAAACTAATATGTTTTGACCACCCCCTATAGTTTTAAAGTAATTAAGCCTAATATTTTTTTTGCGAAAAATAGTACCACAACGCGCACTTATAGAGCATCAATTGTAATATGAGATTAGAACCATTTTAGGAATTGATACTCAAAAAAGAAATTTCAACCAAAATGTTTCAGCGCTGAGAAAGTTTGCTCCACTTCATCTTGTTTTCGCGCTGTTTCACTGTAGAGGGGAAATATTTGATTGTTTTTGCTTTCTAATGACTAGTTTTATCTAACTTAAGCCAATTTTAACTGCAACTGAGTGGTTTAAAACAAAATGCGAGTTTTTTTGCTCATTCCCCTTAAACCAGAAATGTTGTCATACTGTTGAAGAAAATGAATGTTGAAAAATACTTACGTCATTCTGAAAAAACATGTTCTAACTTCAAAAATATGATCAACTTAGTTTTGCATCATGACAATTTACTACCCGCATCAGTTTTTAATCAATGATGTGTTACCAATAAACGATATTCGATGAAACATGAGTGGAAATTTAGTCAACTTTAAGATTTTAGTCAGTTTATTGATATTTTTAATTCATGGAGGCTATGCAATAAGAAAGCAGACAATTCACTGAATAGATTTATATAATGGGAGCTCAATTTTTAATTAGTTGCAATTGATCATTTAAAAAAAACCATCAAAACAAGTGTAATCAACAAAATTTGGTTATTTTCTTTGTGATTTAGAGATTTTGGCCGTATTATTGGATACTTAATGTTCAACTTTGTAAAGTTTTTTGGGTCAAATAAAACAAAATTATCTGTACTATTCAGGCAATGGTGACTTTTGCTCATTTCAAACGGCGACAGAATCCAATTAACAGTAGCCAATTAACAGTAGCCAATTTGCAGAAGCCAATGAACAGTCCGTTGAATACAAAATCAATACAAAACAAAATCCAAAAGTGGCTGAATTTTGAGAAAACTGTTTTGAATTTTTGCTCCAATCAAGTCACAAAGTCACTGAATGGAGCTCTATGTCTTAGGGTGAGGTGTGTCGTTTTTGGCCAATACGATTACCTCATAGGAGTCGGGTGAGGTCCTTTTTCAAGTTTTTCATTTTTGAGTTGTGTCGAGTTTTGAAAACATTCAAAAAGATGTTTCAGTGTTAGAAAAAAAAAATTGGTCAGAACAGTTTAAATAAAATTTTAATTAGACTTTAAAAACAGAATTTTACTGGCTAACATTGTTGAATCATCAGTTTAATTCTTCTAGCTTTTTTGTTATTTTAAGTCTTTTTTTTCCTCGACCACCTTCAACAGTCGCCCATTTTGAACATTTAATTTAATTTAGCTCCTCTGTCCAATTTTCTGGCCTTTTTTCAATTTGTTTAGCTAGTTTTAAAGCTCTTCATTGCGTAACAAGCGTGATATAGAGCTATAAAACTAGCTAAATGAATTGCAAAATGGCAAAAATAGCACGAAACTAGTCGAATAAAGAAAATGGTCAAGATGGGCGACTGTTGAAATGGTTGAAGAAAAAAAAACATAAAATAAATCAAAAAAACTAGAAGTGTTGAACTGATGGTTCAACCACGCTAGCCACAAAAGTCTATATGAAAATGAAAAAGGTGATTCAACCAATTTTCTTGCAAGCGTTATCAAATCGTAATATAGACATTTTTGGGTTAACAAATAGTTCAACATAAATCAGTTGAATCACTATGTATCCGACATCCTAATTTTAAGGAAAATTCAGATTTAACTACTGGGTGGGTACTAAAAACTACAGGGTAGTTTCAGGGGTGACTTGAAACCTTTTAAGGTTTGTAACAAAGCCAGTTTTTTTTCGGCACAATTGGTGTCTGCTCAAAAATTGTCTGCCTTGTTTCCGCTTTGTAAGTTTTGTTCAGTTGTGAATTCGAATTTCAAATGTTTTGCTTGGAATGTGTTACTAGAATTTTCTTTGATTTGATTAGGTATTAAATCGTGTATGAGAATTGTTTTTTTTTGAACTTTTCTGGATAACTATCCTGCCAAACTTGATAACATAGCTTAAATCGTCACAACAATATGTTGGAAGCTTACATTTTTAATTTGCTGCGTCCATTTTGTTTTAGAAAAATTTATGGCTTTCAACGAAGGAAAAGTTTTGAAACTTTGACCGTTTTTTGGAAATTTTATACTCTACTTGTGCCAGCTTGCTAGTAAGGCCAATTCAAATAACTGTGCCAAGTCTCAGGTCTAGTTTTCAACCGAGAAATCCGAGTTTGTTTGCCTTCCCTTTTTTCCCGGCCTTGACATTGTTTTAGCCGAAAAAAGTTTTGGGTGTCAGAAAGTCGAATTTTTGAACTTTGACTGTTTCTTAGATAACCTTAATTTTCAATCAAAAAAAGCAGTTGCAGAAATGGCTATTCTGCACAAATGGCTACTCTTGAGTGTTTTTGTAGGAGAAAGATTATGTCTTTCTGAGAATTTTGAAATTTCAAAAACCTTCACTCTACTCACTTAATTTTTTTTAGAGCATCTGAATTTATGCATTTTGTCGCGCATCAGTGCAACATTTTTGCTGTTATATCAAACAAGTATCTCCAGCTTTAGCTGGGCCCTAGTTGTCCTTCATCGAGATATGCAATTTTTTGGTTCACCTTGTTTTTTCAACATTTTTTTCTCGACTAATGCTTTTTTATCACTGTGACGAATCGCAAGAGCAGCGAAACTTCGTTTTTTTTCTGATTGAAAAAATTGTGTGAAATTTGAAAAAAAAAACAAATCGTTTTTGAGAAAAAAAAGTTTTTGTCATTTTTTTTTGAAATTTTGCGCGTTCAATTTATTTACCTTAGCCATGAGATTGGAACAATTTGTTCTAATTGCACACTAAATTCCTTTCCTATATAGTTGATGTATCACTTCCATCACTGATAAAAGTTGTGGGTTACGCGATGCCAACTGAAGTTTTTGTAATTTGTTTCAGACTTTTTTGATTTCGACAAGTTTATGTATAAAAATCAATCAGGAAAAATACGCTTTGGGATCGAAACTCACAACGATAGCCGACCAATTTTCAAGTTGCGCGGACTTTTTCGAAGACTTTAATTGAAACAAACATATTCTCCAACTATATATCTTATCCACTACGTATTAGGTGATTTTTTTTATATAGTCAAGAAAAAATACAGGTTGAAGTCACAAGTGTTGGTAGTGAGGCAAAAATTTTTCGGACCTAATCAGTCCAGTCCATCTTATTGCTTTTGAATTAGGTAATGGATGCTGAAAATCACACGCAAAACAAATGAAGTTGGTTCCTACGCCCAATAGAATTGGATCAATCGACAAAAAACATGCAATTTTTAGCTCATACGATTTAACCGGTGAAAGTCTTCTCACGGATAAAGATTTGAGAGATGGCCAATTATGACAAGTTTTGAAGTATAGTAGGAAGACTATAACAGGAATATAGGGGATTATACTCACAATCAATAGGGTCACTTGGGATTAAAATTTTCACCATACAAATGGTACTACTTTTTTTTGGTTTGCAGAAATGGAAACCCAGTTGTTCCGGTAATGAATAATAGCTAGAAAAAATGCAATCATTACTCTAACGGTTTTTTTTCTATGTAAATTTTTAGGATTGAATTTGTGTATGTGAATTGTGTGTATGTGTATACGTGAGTTTGTGTATTTGTGAGTAATCAAAACTAATCTCATTAAATAATTTTCTCAGGGAATATTTTTATTCTCAAACGTTTAATTCTGTCGAGAGTACTGTTATTATATAAATTTGAAAAGAAAAAACAAAAATAAAATTGTGCACAAAAAGGAAAAACATTGTCTTTTTTAAGTCTTTTTTTAAGGGCAAGAAAAACTTAAGGGGCGTGACTTAAGAAAAGACTTAAGCGGCGCGACCTAAAAATAAACTTAAGCGGCGCGCCGCTTAAGTCTTTTTTTAAGTCGCGTCGCTTAAGTCTATTCTTAGGTCGCGCCGCTTAAGTCTTTTCTTAAGTCACGCCGCTTAAGTCTTTTCTTGCCCGGGCTCTGACAACGTTAGTTCAGCCCTGAAAAAAGCAATGATTTTGCGAAGAGTCAGGGATGTTCAGGGTTTTGGCAGAGTTTTTTAGCCCTGAATTACCGCTGATTCAGTGAAGAATCAACGTTGTTTATGGTTTTTGCAGTGTGATTTCAGCCCTGAGTTGGCGCTGACCCAGCCCTAAAATTTTAGCTCTGAACCAGAGCTGATTATTTACTGATCATGAAAAAATGGCCATTGATCAGGGAAAAATTTCACCTCACAATATATACAGTTTTGTCAGAAATTTATCCTGAATTGCGGTAAAAGTTGTAAGTTATGTAAAATATAGCTTATGATAGGCAAAGGTAGTTTTTTAATAGTTTTTTCTTGCGTTTTTTTGAATGTTGAGTTTCCAATATTTTTGTCAACTAAAATTGAATCTGCTTTAAGAACGTTATAGCGCCGTGTTTGTTTTGTATAACAACTAAAAACTTTTTTGTTCCGACTTTCATAACGAAAGTAACGGAACATTTTTGCTCGGGTGGGTTTTTTTCTACAGACAAATTTTGACTTTTTAACTAGCCATTTTTGGCAGAATTTTTAAATATCATTTGAAAGCTATTGATGTCTTGAGCATAATTTTGAAAAGATATTTCACATGTGACTGTTTTTTGTAAAGTTACGGGGGTTTAAAGATTGCCATTTTGACCAATTTGGGACAATTAACGCGCGATTTATATCGAGCTATTAACGCGCAAGCGGAGATTTAATCCGACTAGAAATCGCTCCAAATTGTTTCAAGGAAGTGTATATGCCATAATTGATTCGTTAGTCGGAGCAAAATCTATCACTTTGTACTTAATATGGCGTGTGTGGGGATATTTTCACAAAATAATCCCAAAT
This sequence comes from Symsagittifera roscoffensis, assembly GCF_963678635.1. Taxonomy (NCBI): domain Eukaryota; kingdom Metazoa; phylum Xenacoelomorpha; order Acoela; family Convolutidae; genus Symsagittifera; species Symsagittifera roscoffensis. Next base: position 37,819,843 of record NC_087068.1, read on the forward strand.
TAAAAAAAAGTTACTTTAATTTTTTTTCATTTAAATTATTCTTCTTAACACTGCTCCAAAGACCTGAAAAAGCAGTTGGATCATTCAAGGCTTCGCCCTGATTTGAGTAGTCTTGTTCAGTTTTGCTGCTATTTCATTAGTTTTAATTGAAGAATGATCATGAATAAGAAAAATTTTTAATTATAATGTTTTGATAATATTTAATATTCTTTCTGTATTTCTGAAACTTTACTCTTAAGAAAAAATTTTGTTGGCCCTTTCCTTTTCTTAGCAGTGATGTCTAAACTGCCAGATCTGTGAAAACCAAATTTTGTCTAATTTCGTTTTTGTAGCATCCGTCCAATTTGCTTATCGTCTAATTTCCTAGGCCCCAAATTTTACATGTCCCTATTGTCTTTCTGACATAAGTTTTAGTTACATGTCACCAATTAGGTTTTAAAATTCTTAATTTTTAGTGAACCATTGGGTAGTACGGTAAAAGTTGTAATGGATTGAGATAGTGAATCCGGTTTTTCAGTTCTTTTTGTTTTCATTTGTACTTATTTTTCTTTCATAATCTTAGCTCAAAACACGCGATTTGCGGTTGCAGGATTAGATAATAATGAATCTAGCTAAAAAAGTATAAGGTTTGTTTTAGATTTCAGGACACAAATTTAAGCTTATTAAATCTGAATTAGTTTTCATCTGTATCGAATAACATGTAAAATAAATAGTCCGCAACGAGTCGTTAGAATATGTTTACCTTAATTGAGATTGATTCTTTAGTTGAGAACCCAATAGCAAATCTTGATAAAAATAAAATATTAGACCTGGTTCTTGTTAAAACGTTAGGTTTTGGGCCGACCGCATTGGGTCGTCCGACACTTCTAATGGATGATTGATATGAAATTGATCATTTTCAAAATTAAAACTTTTATATAGATCCAAAGATAGGCCTTGACGTTCTAATGACCTAATATATTTAATATATGATGGCAAAAATTGTTTCTAGAAGCTAGTGTTTTTTGTCAGTTCAAACTTCTGAGAAGCAAATTTTGCGCTTAAAACCAATCTTATTAATAGGCTTGATACAAAACCGGAGTTGTTGAAAAGCTGAAAATTATCTGGAACACAATTTTTTATAAACGCATATATCGTATATCGTATTTATCAACTAAATATAACAAGCTTGACAAGGTTAGCTGAAATCTGTCAAATGATTTTTCAAACAATTGAAAGATTGCTGTTATTCTGTAAAGCGTTGCAACTTTTTAAGAGGTAGAATTAGATCAGCATGAAATTCTCAGTAACTTTTAGAAGGGAGAATTTTAACTTGATAAATTTTGAGAAGCATTGGTTCACATGGGCCAAAAAATTAGTTAGAGCTAATTCTGATGGCAGTAATGGCGAATGAAAGCTTTGGTTTAACTCAAAGTTTTGCCATACTTGGAAATTAATTCAACAGAATCGAATAGATCTTAAGTTCAAAAACTGTTTATTTTTGCTTTAAAAAATTTTACCTCCTGTGTTAATTTTTTAAATGATTTCTTTGATTTAAATGAACAGATCTAATCAAGAATTTCTGGAAAAATGTTTCCTAGGAGAAACGCATTTTTTGAGCTTACTTTGAAATTTTTTAGGAAGATTGCTACGTTGGTAACTCTTATTAAACTTTTACTGTTTCTTTTTGCTGATGGCTAGAAGTAGCTTTTTTTTTTTCATGATTTCATGAACTTTGCCAAAATAACTTTACAAACATCTTTCCTACGTAAAAACTGATTTTGTAGTAACATGTTAGAAACCTCAATTTGATGTTTTTAAGCTCACTGGATATAACTCAAAAAGGTGACTTGGTGTTAGTTCTGTAAACAAAGGGATCTACTGCAGCAATTGTGCTGAACTGTGTCCTATCTCATTACCTAATGGAATGGGAAACACGTTATTTCTGGTTAGCAGCCGGCAGCAGTCAGCTCTTTGCCATGGGTTTTCAACTAAGTTATAAATACAAAATTGAAATGCAACCGAGTTATTTCTTGTTTGCTATTTTAACCAGAACAACTACGGTATGGGATGACTCAGATTTTAGATTTTTTTAAGCTAATTTGATTAAATAATTTGACTAATCTGCTTAAATTCATTTTCGGTTTCAATTTTTTTCAATCGTAATGTTTCAAGATCAGATTTAATTTTAAAAAATTAGTTTTAATATTTGAGCTCATAGTTTTTAATTTGGAAAAGAGAACTTGAAAGTTTCGATTGCAAAAAAAAACAGGTTCTATTCAATGGGTTTTAAATCGCTAATTGAAGTCTTTTGAGACACATCAATCTTTTTAAATTTTTAAACAATTCTTTTTTGTAATTTATCCCGGACTTCAGACTGACAGAATTCTTTTCAACGTCATTTGAGACGTTTCAACTATCTGAAAGCAATTGACCTTATATATTACCAAAATTAATTGAAACAGTTTTCGAAGTTCATTTAACACCTAAAATTATTATTAACATTTACTCCATTTTCAGAAATATTGAGCGTTTCAACTTTTTAGCAGTGCCGAAAGGTGTTTTCTCTGTCAAAGAAATTATTCTGTTGAAAATTTATTTCTTGACCACTTTTTTTAAATATAAATTCGAAAATTTCATAAGCCAATATTTGCTCTACTGAAATTACGTAACAGCGCAGTTTTTGAAAATTTGATTTGTCAATAAGCTAATCGGTTTAACAGCAATTGTTGTCCAAATTAAACTAATATGTTTTGACCACCCCCTATGGTTTCAAAGTAATTAAGCCTAATATTTTTTTTGCGAAAAATAGTACCACAACGCGCACTTATAGAGCATCAATTGTAATATGAGATTAGAACCATTTTAGGAATTGATACTCAAAAAAGAAATTTCAACCAAAATTTTTCAGCGCTGGGAAAATTTGGTCCACTTCATTTTGTTTTCGCGCAGTTTCACTGTAGAGGGGAAATATTTGATTGTTTTTGCTTTCACATGACTAGTTTTATCTAATTTAAGCCAATTTTAACTGCAACTGAGTGGTTTAAAACAAAATGCGAGTTTTTTTGCTCGTTCCCCTTGTAAACCAGAAATGGTGTCATACTGTTGAAGAAAATGAATGTTGAACAATATTTACGTCATTCTGAAAAAACATGTTCTAACTTCAAAAATATGATCAACTTAGTTTTGCATCATGACAATTTACTACCCCATCAGTTTTTAATCAATGATGTGTTACCAATAAACGATATTCGATGAAACATTAGTGGCAATTTAGTCAACTTTAAGATTTTAGTCAGTTTATTGATATTTTTAATTCATGGAGTCTATGCAATAAGAAAGCAGACAATTCACTGAATAGATTTATATAATGGGAGCTCAATTTTTAATTAGTTGCAAATGATCATTTAAGAAAAACCATCAAAACAAGTGTAATTAACAAAATTTGGTTATTTTCTTTGTGATTTAGAGATGTTGGCCGTCTTTTTTGGATATTTAATGTTCAACTTTGTAAAGTTTTTTGGGTCAAATAAAACAAAATTATCTGTACTATTCAGGCAATGACGAGTTAATGCTTTTTTATGAAACTTAAAAGTTGAGGTCTTCTTTTGGGAAATTCGGCATGCAATAGTTCCTGTTTTAATCTTTCCACTTGTTTCCGTCAGTTTGCTGCTCAGCGCTGAACATCACAATTCTAAGAAAAAACATCTAGCCAAATTTACTATTTCTTATGGTTAAACCCAATCCAACGTGCCCACTGCTAGCTGACTCCATATCAATAGAGTGAAGTTTTCTCCTTTGAATTTGGAAGAAAACGATTTGTTCCGTTTCTATAACTATGATTTCGAAGAAAATCAAATTATGTTTTAAGATTTAACAATTTGAAAATAAAGAGGCCTAAGCTTAAAACTAACTGATAGTAATAATGAGGCAATGGTTTACGCTCCAGAGAAATCAGTTAATTTTTTTTAAATTTTTTGTCCAAAAAACAATTGTATTTAATGAGTTATGAGCGAATGAAAACGATGAAAACTCCATAATGTCTTCTTTTTTGCTTTTCGAAGGACCAGTCTATGGTGATTTTCGCACATTTCAAATGGCGACAGAATCCAATTAACAGTAGCCAATTAACAGTAGCCAATTAGCAGAAGCCAATTAACAGTCCGTTGAATACAAAACAAAATCCAAAAGTGGCTGAATTTTGAGAAAAAATAGTTGACCATCAGGGCAAAAACGAAAGCTAAAAAAAATTATGAGAAGGGGAGAAGGTTGGAAGAGGGATTTAAAAAGTAAGTCGAAAAAAACTCGGTCGTATCTTTTTGGTAAATTTTGACCCAGTTGGGTTGTTATACTTACAAAATTTAACTTAAATCTAGTGCTCAGACCTCTCTATAATTACGATCGGGTGTAATGTAACCCGGAGAGCGACCATACAAGAAAAGCAGCAAAAAGACAAAAAGTTCGTCGCTCTATACAATGCTTGCAACGAGAGAAGGAATGAGCGAGTTAGCGAGCGAGTGACAAATTATTTACCGCCAATTACTCAACAAGCTTTGATAGCATGACAAGTAACAAGTCTTTTTGAGCAATTTCCATTAAAAAATCAATCAATTAGTTTGCCCATTCAAACTACATATAATTTGCTCTTTTTTCTTTGTAACACATCTGGAAATATTCTACAACTGGCGTTATGCACAAAATCGTAGACTGCAAATTCTCAACTTTGATTGTCTGGTCACGCCGCGTTTCTTTGATCTTGAAAGTGTCTGAAACTTAACCGTATGATCAATTCTATTTTATCATAAATTTGGGAGGAAAATTCTCCGGTCATTGAACTTTGGGTGTCTGGAACAGAGCAACAGAGCATCAACTTCAACAACCAACTAGGAGCCGAAATGTTTAAATGAAAAAAAAAATGTAAAGACAAAACTCAAGATGGAACATCCAAGTCTAAGAAATTGGATGATTTTTGTGCCAAATTTTAGTTTTGGTTTCTTCACCACTGGTCTGATTAACTTTGCTTTAATGTCGCCAGTCATCAAAGAATTTTTATTATGCGAGTTAGGTTCAATTTTGCTCAGTTTTTAAATCCAGATTTTTGAATTCTTGCACTTTAATTGACTGAAAAAACCTCATATAAGTGAAACAAAAAAAATAGTTCATCGTCAAATAGAAAAGTTTTAAAAAGCAGTATTTTCTTAAAGTAATTCACAGACTTACAGTTAATGACTTGATGACCATTTTTCTGTTTTAAAATTTGTCACCATTCATCAATAAAAAAATTTGGTTAAAGTATGATTTTTGGAAACCTATTTTTAAGTTGATTCCCTAAAGCAACATTTTGAGGTCTTAGAATCATTGAAATTACGGTTTGCAATTGTACCATGAAGTTTTTGCTTCAATTTTCAAAATATGAAGAATTGAAAATTGATCAACAAGGTTTTCATGAAATTGGAATTGTTATAAGAATTGTTAAAACAAATTGGAATTGTTATAAGAATAAGAGTTTTGTTTTAAGCATCAGGACGTAGCCAACAACCCTCATCTACGAATAATTCAGTAGACAAGTGGACGACCAGGGTGCGACAGAAGTTAAAGTTGTAAGTTATGTAAAATATAATTTATGATAAGCAAGGTTAGTTTTTCATTAGTTTTTTTTGCGTTTTCTTGAATTTCGAGTTTCTAATTGAACTTTTTAAATTTAAAAAAATGAATCTGTATTAAGAGCGTTATAGCCCTATATTTGTTTTTATAACGCATAAAAACGTTTTTCAATTTTGCTGCTATTTTATTTGTTTGAATAGAATAATGAACTTGAATAAGTGAAAGTTTTGCGTGTCCTATCTCTTTCTGACATAAATTTTAGTTAGATGTCACCAATTGGTTTTTAATGTTTTAAATTTATGGTGGATCATTGGGTAGTACGGTAAAAGTTTTAATGGATTGAGATAATGAATACAGTTTGTCGATTCTCTTTGTCTTAATTCTTAGGTAATTTTGCTTACATGATCTTAGCTCAAAACACGTGATTTACGGTTGTAGCATTCATTGGATGAAAAAGATTTTAGCAAAAAGGCTTAGCTTTATTTTGGAAGTCAAATAGATTGTAGGACACAATTTTAAGTTGAATAATTTTGACTTGATTTTCATCTGAATTGAATAACATGTAAATTAAATTGTCAGTAAAGAGTTGTTAGACGATGTTTTCTTAATTCAGAAAGGTTTTTTAATTTAGAACCCAATGTCAAACCTTGATGAAAATAATATGTTAAACCTGGCTCTTGTTGAAAAGTGGCTTGTGAGCCAACCGCATTGGGTCGTCCAATTTTTTTAAAGGATGATTGATATGAAAATGATCAATTACAAAATTAAAACTTTTTTATAAATCCGAAGAAAAAATTGATGGCAAAAATTGTTTCTAGATGCTAGTGTTTTTTGTTGGCTCAATCTTCTGAGAAGCAAAGTTTGCGTTTCAAATCAATCTTTCAATCAAAATTGAAAATTTCCGTACAATTAGATCAACTTGAAATTGCCAGTCGTTTTTAAGGGAGAGAATATCTACTTTTGTTCACATGGGTCAAAAAATAAGATAGAAGTTATTCTGATGGCAGTAATGGCGAATGAAAGCGTTGAATAAAATCAAAATTTAGCTATATTTGGAAATAACTTCAATAAAGGGTCCAATAGACCTGAAGTTGAAAATTGTTTAAGTTTGTTCAATGTATTTTACTGCCTGGGTCAGTTTTTGAAAAGATTTCTCTGATTTAATTGAACAGTTTTAATCATAAAAAGTTGGATAACTACATTCTAGGAGAAATGCAGTTTTATTGGGCATACTTTGAGATTATTTTTTATTAAATGTTTACCGTTTCTTTTCGCTGATGGCTAGAAGTAGCTTCTTTTTTCATGATTTCATGAACTTTGCCAAAATAACTTTACAAACATCTTTCCTACGTAAAAACTGATTTTGTAGTAACATGTTAAAAACCTCAATTTGATGTTTTTAAGCTCACTGGATATAACTCAAAAAGGTGACTTGGTGTTAGTTCTGTAAACACAAGGATCTACTGTAGTAAATGTGTTGAATTTTGTCCTATTGCATTACCTAATGGGAGGGATGGGAAACACGTTCTTTCTGGTTTGCAGTCAACAGCAGTCAGCACTTTGCCATGAGTTTTGAACTAAATTATAAGACACAAAATTGTAATCCAACTCAATTCATTCTTTTTACTAAAATAAGTAGATCAAATGAGGTATTTTATTTTGTTGCTTCAGAATGACTAAAATTTTTTAACTACTTTTAGTTAATTTGTTTAATCAATTTGGCTAATCCAGTTAAACTCACATTTGGTTTCTCAGTTTTTTCAATCATAATGTTTCAAAATAAGATTTTGTATAAAAAAAGTAAATTAAATCTCTGAGCTCATCGGTTTTTAAGTGGAAAAAGATAACCTGAAAAATTTAATTGCAAAACATAGGTTTTTCAATAGCTTTCAAATTGTTAATTCAAGGTTTTTGAGACGGAAAAGTTATGTTAAAGTTGTCGTTTTTTACAATTCTCTATTGTAATTTTGCCAAACTTAATTTTCACAGAATTCATTTCAACGGTTTTCGAGACGTTTAAATTATCAGAAAACAAATGATATTATACATTACAAAAAACATAGGGAGCAGTGGTCACAAATTTTTTGAACACTTAAATTTACAATCAAAATTGGCTCCGTTTTCAGCTTTAAATGAGCGTTTCAAATTTTCAGCAGTGACAAATATTGCTTTCTCTATCAAAAAAATAATGTTGTTGAAAAGTTATTGCGTGAACTCAAGTTTTGTAACTGACTTCAAAAATTTCATTTGCCAAATTTTGCTCTCTTATAAGTAATACTAGCGCAATTTTCTTAAAACTGCTTTGTCGATAAACAGTTTGATTAAACGAAAATTTTAAATCTAATTTAAACTAATTTCTTCTGACCACCCCTTATGGTTGTAAAAGGATTTTAGCCCATTGGTTTTTTTGTAGACTATAGTACAACAAAGCGCTTATAGGGCGTCAAACAAAGTAGGATTTTAAAACCCTTTTAGAAATTGATAATCAAAAAAGAAACTACAACAAAAAAATTTTGAGCTTGGTCGAACTCTTTTTGTTTTTGTGCTTATTTATCTGATTATTTTTGAAATGTCTGATTAATTTTAGTTCAAATGACTAGTTTTATCTAACTTCAGCCAATTTTAATTGAAACCGAGCGGTTTAGTACCATTGCAAGTTTTTTTGCTCGTTCCCTGTGGAAAACTTGAAATGTTGGCATATTGTAGAATAAATTTAATTTTGATTAAGTCTTACATTATTCTGAAAAAAAAACCTTTTCTAATTCCAAAAATTTGATCAATTTTGCATTCTGACAGTTTACTATCCGCGTCATTTTATAAATAATTATGTGTTGCCAATAAACGATATTCGATGATACAGGGGCTGTATTTTTAGTCAGCTTTAATTTTTCCTTATAGATACGTTGAAATTATTGAGGCTCTGCAATTAAAAAGCAGACGATTCACATAGTTGATCTTTTCATTGCGAGATCAACTTTTAAGTTCTCTCATCCGGTTATTTTCAAGAAAAGCATCAAAAGAACTACACAAATAGTTTTATTTTGTTCCAATGTAGGGTTCCAATTTTTCAATATTTCTGAGAAGATAACTTCTATTTTTAAGAAAATTATTTGTTCAGATAATGATGAGTTATTTCATTCAATGGAACTCAAAGTTTATGAGCTGATGCATGAGTTAATGGGTTCATGAAACTTAAAAGTTGAGATCTGCTTTTGAGAAATTCGCTATGTTAAAATTCCCATTTTTATTGTTCCACTTGTTTCCGTTAACTTGTTTTGGACACGTTTTGGTAGCATGGTAAGTAACAAATTTTTATGAAGTATTTTCACCAGAAAGTGGATGGTGTTTCAATCAATTATTTTGTATTTCAAACTGCATTTTAATAGCTTTTTTTCAATGTTCATGTTAAACGTCTGGGAATGTTCTAATAAGGGCGTAATGAACTAATCTTAGATAGAACATTTCCAGTTTTAATTGTGTGTTCACGCTGCGTTTCCTGGATCTTGAAGTAGTGTAAAACTTAACCGTGTGACCGATTCTGTTTGTTGTTATTTTAGGTGGAAACTTTGATGTCCACCTAAAATATTGAAGCCTAAAAAATTGATGTGTTGCCAATAAACGATATTCGATGATACAGGGGGTGTATTTTTAGTCAGCTTTAATTTTTCCTTATAGATACGTTGAAATTATTGAGGCTCTGCAATGAAAAAGCAGACGATTCACATAGTTGATCTTTTCATTGCGAGATCAACTTTTAAGTTCTCTCATCCGGTTATTTTCAAGAAAAGCATCAAAAGAACTACACAAATAGTTTTATTTTGTTCCAATGTAGGGTTCCAATTTTTCAATATTTCTGAGAAGATAACTTCTATTTTTAAGAAAATTAACTGTTCAGATAATGATGAGTTATTTCATTCAATAGAACTCAAAGTTTATGAGCTGATGCATGAGTTAATGGGTTAATGAAACTTAAAAGTTGTCGTCTGCTTTTGAGAATTTCGCTATGTTAAAATTCCCATTTTTATTGTTCCACTTGTTTCCGCTTACTTGTTTCGGGGCAACCGCCGCCCGTGTTGTTCGTAGCTCAGGCCTGAACACTGCAAGTTCATAAAAAACACTGAAAATTTTACCACTACTTATAGCTAAACCTAATCCACAGTGCCCACCGCCACCTGATTGCTTTTCAACAGAGAGAAGTTTATATGTCAGGATTTTGTTCCGTTTCTATAATTATGATTTTGAATTATTACAAAAATAATAAAAGAAAAATTTTGGCGCTCCTTTTAAAATACGCATGTTCAAAGACAATCAATTTTTGTTTTAATATTAATGAATTTAAGAATTCACAAGCCTAATTTTAAAGCTAATTGATACTTGTTACGAGGCGATACTTGACGCTGCAGAAAATTTCGCTCATTTTCCATCGTTTTTTCCGAATTTTTTTAACTGAGTTTTGAGCGAACGAAATCGATGAGAAATTTTATTGTGTCTTTCTTCTGCTTTTCGGCCGATCAGCTTGTGGTGCTTTTGGCAGTTTTACTTGAGTAATTTCAAACTTCAGCAGAAACCAGCCTGCCATTTAGCAGTCCATGAACAACAAGTCCTTTAAATATAAAATCATTGCAAAGGCGAAAACGGAATAAGAAAAATTATCATATGAGGGGGTGGGTGGAGGAGGTTGGAACAGGGGTAAAAGTAGTATATGCAAATATATCGATGGCATCCTGGTGGGTAAAATCGGCTCAGTTGGGTTGTAAAACATAAAATTTATAAGCTTTAACTTAAATCTCGTGCAGGTCTGTCTATAATTGCAATCATATATATACCGGATGCAAAATAAACCGGATGCAAAATAAACCGGATAGCGACCGTAAAATAAAAGCAGCTGAAAGACAAAAGGGTCGATCTATGCCATTCTTGCAAGGAGAGGAATAATGAGCAAGGAGCGAGCAAGCCACAATTATTCATCACCAATGATTCAACACGCTTTGGTAGCATGGTAAGTAACAAGTTTTTATGAAGTATTTTCACAAGAAAGTGGATGGTGTTTCAATCAATTATTTTGCATTTCAAACTGCATTTTAATAGCTTTTTTTTCAATGTTCATGTTAAACGTCTGGGAATGTTGTAATAAAGTCCTAATGAATTAATCTTTGATTGAACATTTCCAGTTTTAATTGTGTGTTCACGCTGCGTTTCCTGGATTTTGAAGTAGTGTAAAACTTAACCGTGTGACCGATTCTGTTTGTTGTTATTTTAGGTGGAAACTTTGATGTCCATTGAACATTTGGTGTCTGGAACAGAGCATCAAATTCAACATTCAAATCTGAGCCGAATTTCTTTCCTGAATAAAAAATCATTGCTCAAAACTCAAGATTGAACATCCAAGCCTAAAAAATTGGATACTTTTCATGATAAATTTTTTTGAGTTCTTTTTAAATGATCTAATATACTTTGCTTTTTTGTAGCCAGTCATCATAACCACTTTATTATCTGACTTTGATTCATTTTTGATCATCTTTCTAATCCATAATTGTTTGAATTCGTGCATTTTACTTGACTGAAAACAGCCTTCTTTTTATTGGAGAGAAGATGAAAAAGTCAGTGAAGGGTCATATCAAAATGTTTTCAGAAACTGTAGTTGTGACCCCATGTGAACTAATTAAGAGAAGGACGCCGCATTCTCAACCAGAAAAGTTTTCAAAAAGCAGTAACTTCTTAGCTTAATTCACAGACGTACAATTTATGACTTTAAGGTTAACCAGTTTTTTATTTTAAAAAGTTTTATCATTCATCAAGAAAAAATTGGTTAAGTATGATAGTTGAGACCCTAAAACTAAGTTGATTCTCTGAAAAAAGAATTTGAAGCCTTAAAGTTATTGAAATAGTGATCCGCATTTGTAATATAAAGTTTTTGCTTCAAATTTTGAAAGAAAACAAATGGAAATTGAGCAACTAGGTCTTCATGAAATGGAAATTGATATTTTAATTCAGGTGGAACGCGATTGATTTCAACGCACTTTTTTTAAAGCCATGTTGCTCATAAAAAATTTTGTTATAAATATACTTCTTCCAAATCCAATATTTTAAAATGCACTTTATTTTAAAGTTTTTATGCCGTTTTTGGCATTTTGTTTCAAGCATCAGGACGTAGCCAAAAACCCCCGTCTTCGCATGACCCCGTAGACTAGGGGGACGACCAGGGTGCGACAGACGAGGTCATCACCTATGAGGATTAAGTGGAAGGGGAATGAGAGAGTGAGATGGAGCTGGGTGGCCTGATGATGGGGGTAATTGGAGTCATTTTCAACAGCAATCTGATGGCAGATATCAAAAACAGTCTGCTAAGTGAAACCATAGCCAACAGTGTGTCTTCAATTTATCTAGCCGTGAATTGAACAATTTATTGTGAGTTGTCATAGCACAATTTTCGAGTCTATAATTTATCTAATCAAAAATTATGTTTTTCTAATCGTCGATGGTTTGCCTATGGATAATAAGATTGAATAGCAAAATCGACATTGTTTTATAAATTTCGGGTTTTTTCTAATGTTTTTTGGCTGGCTCAAAAAAGATTGATTTGATACTACGTTATATGAGTTGTCTTAATCGGTGCTTTTATCAACTGAGTTTTTTCAAAGTCAGTCAAATTCAATAAAAATGATTTCGTATCATAGAAGGTGCTAATTTTTTCTCTTAGATTTTCTTCTCGATGAGCAGTCATATTCTTTTAGCATCTTCTCCCTTCAGGCAATTTGTTTTGCTTAACGCTTGTAGCTGGTACAAAATGCAAACGTTGAAAAATTTAACTGAATGGAGGACTGAATGAATGAACAGATGCATCTGGCCATAGACCAATCGCAAAAAAAAGTAAAAACATGTTTTGATATGATATTTCTTGAATACTCAGCTTATTTTGGTAGAAAACCGAGTAACGTAAGCATAATAAAAAGTGCACAGCACTCACAAGTACAAAATATTTTCCCTTTTTCTTTATATAGTCAGAAATTCCCCAAATTCAGCTATATTTAGGGATCCGAATGACCATTAAAAATTGAAGAAAAAAAACTAGCTTAGCTGCCTCATTGAAAACAGTTTTTTGTGTCAAAACTGTTTTCATTTTTTTAGTTTTTTTAAATTTTTTTTTGGTCGAAGCGTTCTGTGTTAATTGCACAAAAACCGGTGCAATTCTGGGCTACCTTCTTTTAAAGATAACTTATATTATAAGCTGAAAACTTGACTTTTAATTTCTGAAAGGTGTTGCGGAATGTCTTAAATTCATACCCAAAAAACGGTGCTATTTATTTAGATTAAATTAGGAAAATAACGGTTGAAAAAAGGTTCTCTCAGGCTAAGTTTAATACATCTATTACAACAAAAAAGTTTGATCCATCAATTACAATCACGGTTTGAAATTGGAGAAGACAGTTATTTTTTGTTTTGTTTTCGGATGTTTTTTAAATTTTGTTTTTACTTTTTTCCTATGCAAATTTGGTTGACACAAAAACTAATTGGAAAATATTCAAGAATACACCATTTAAAAACCTTGTTAATTGCGATCTGAGCGAGAATTTAAAATCATCAGAAAGCTTACTGAATATCGAGAAAACCCGATTTTGCTTTCTATTTTTATCTCGAATGAGTAAAATGGGAAAAGTTTGTTAGAAGAAAAAAGGTTATTTGAGCTCTGAATTTTCATTTCTACTCCAGGAAGTTAAGTTTTTGAAAAGTTTTTAGCGCTTCCTTGTCAATTTAAAGTTTCAAAAAGAGAAGTCAAATAAACATCTGCCAAAAATTTGTCGTTTTTTTCTCGCTTTTCACGTTTGTTCGTTTTTTGTATCAATTTGTGAAAACAACCCTGGTCGTTTATGTATTTTTTACTGAAGCTCTATGCTTCAAATTTTTTTCCCTCGCAACGCGCACAAAAAAAATCATTTTTGAAAAAATTATGTGAAACATTTTTTTACGAACGTTCTTGCAGCGTTCTGGGCTACCTTCACAGCAGACGGCTAACTTTGATTGACAATTGTTGGCGGTGGTAAAGTTTTGAACCATTTTACCTATTGACTCAAAAGGACCTAGCTCCAGGTTTCTGGCACCTTGATGCGCTTTTGCAGTTTTTAATGTAATTGTGGGGTAGGTTTTTCCATATCTTAATCTGGTTTTATCTGGAAGACCCGAAATTTTCTTTTCATGTGTGCAAAATTGTAAATCAAGTTTAATAGTGGATTTTCAACAAGACCAGCAAATTTTGATTTTCTTCAATACCTCCCAGCCTACGAAAATTAGGCATTTATTAAAAGCTTAAGGTTTTAATTAACGCAAATGATGGGACGTTTTTTTACACTGAAATAGATTATGTGAAACAATTATGCTAACCGGAAGAAATTAATAACCCTTAAGGCTTTTAAAATTATGCTAAACAGTGCTCTGCGGGAATTATTCGATAGCCGTAGATTTCATGACACACATAATTTTGTGATGCAATACATTGAAGCCCTTTCTTTGTAGTTTGAACTGTTTCTACTTTACTTGTTTTGTGTCTATTTTCGAAAAAAGTGAGAACTATTTGTGCTCTGGATGTTGTCTTTCACGCTAATTTCTAACGTATTCTTTTCGGGGGACCCATCTTGGAACGTCAGCTTACTATCCTACCAAAAGTCTATCGAAAATGCTCGTTTTATACTTTGATGTTGAAATAATAACACGAAATTTCAATGCGTGGCGATACATACTGCATCACAAATTTGTTCGAAAAAGAATTGAGGCAATAAACTGTTTGGTCTTTTTAATTCCATAAAAATCTCAAATATTAACTTAAATTAAATCAAATCAGCATAGTTAGAGAGTATTTCAAAAACAACATTTATTTGAGACCAGTTTAAAAGGCATTGGAATGTTCAAGGATTTTGATTGATACGAGCAGTCCTGTCTGAAAAAATGTTGCTAAAGCCTATTGTGCTATAGTGTTCCCTTAACTTTTTCTTTTTATTTGAACAGAGAGCTGTTTGACTCAATGCAGCTACCTTTTTCAGATGTCCTAAAGTCGCAGGTGCATTGGTTCTGTGTTCAGTTTATACGCTAAATTTTTTTTAAGTTCAAAGCTGTATAATTGCAAGGACCTGAGGCACAATTTTTATAGGTCCAGCTTTCAACTCTTTGAGAAGGCGTATTTTAACCCGAGTTTAAAACAATTATTATATTTGATAAAATTTTGCAAATATGTATGCAGTGCAACTTCGGTTCTGTTGCAAAATTATTATTGTAATATGACATTTTTTAGAATGATTTTTACGTAGGAACTTAGACGTCCTTGTATAGTTATTGTGTTTGAAATCTGTCTACTGACTACAACTAACCTTCGTTTCGGCTTTTTTGAGTGCAAATCTACTTTCACACGACGCAATTGTATAAATTCTTCGTTTAAAAAGTGGTTTGCAATATTCCGATGAATTTTTATAATTCGTTTATAATTATTATTTTGATATGAAATGGGATCATTTATCCCTTTATATAAACCTCTTTTTTCGGCCAAAATACTTCTAAGGTTTGAGGTGCAAAATCTTTAAGCCCAGCTTTTGGTTCCGTGAGAGGGCGTTTTGTTTCCAGAGTTCAAATTGATCACAGTATCTGCTACAATATTTTGCGAGATTGTATCCAAAGTGCATCTTCGGCTATGTTGCAATTTTATAATGGAAATGGGACAATTTTCCAGAACACTTTCTTCGATTCGCTATTAGATCGAAAAAAAAGAAAACCTTGAGAAAGTCTAAATTTTACAAAAGTTTGAAATGTACTCAGCAAGAGTAAATATTATATCTATGAACAAATTGAAAATATTGGTTCTAACGGAAATTGTAGAATTAGGAACAAAAAGAATCATCGACTGAATTAATTTATGCTTCGAAGTAAATAAAGTGCATCGCTAAAAGTTAAATTCACAATTCATTCACAGTTGTTCATGTTAATTTCATCACGATAATCAACTTATTCATCTAATTTGATTTTGCTGCTCTTTGTCGAACAATTTAAAAGTTGCATTTAAGACCAAACTTCACTTTAATGAACAAATTTGGGATAAAGTATTTCAAATTTAAGGGTCATTATAACAGTTTATAACGTGTTACTATCGTTCAAAATTAGATCCAAATACACATTTTGAAAATTTTGATCGCCCCGGAATGTAATATTACTAATCAGACAACAAGAATAGGTCAGCCCAAAATAATAAACAGAAAGATTACTAAAATAAATTTACAGTTTGGGGGAAACGCGACCAAAGATGGAGAAAATTCTGGAGTTTTTGTAGAGTTTTGATTCAATTCAGCTAGCTCTGGGAAGCTGCAGCTGGCGAAGTGTTTGACAAAGCCATTGACACCATAGCGTCTTTGGGATCTTTGAACCCTGGAAAAGAAGCCCCTGGAAACCCTGCTGGGTTGAAGAACGGGCTGAACGGAATTGAAGGTGCTCCTGAAGCCGAGGAGACCGCGTTGGCTGCATTTGAGGCGGCGGCGAAGAGTGAACCAGCCGAGAATAGGGATCCAGCTGCGGCCGCTGCTAAGCTTGGTTGCAGCGGACTAAAGGGCGAGTTTGGGGTCGTACTGTTTGATACCGAAGTCAGGGCTCCAGGGTTGAATGGAGAAAACGCAAACGGAATGTGACCAGCGGTACTTTTGAGCGAGGTGCTCGTTGTCGATACGCTGTTGGCTGAAGCAGCTATCGATGACGTAATTGAAGCTGCTAGTTCTGCTGACGTCATGGGTAGCGAGATGGGCGTCCAAGCCGAAGTTCTGTTATTATTTGACACATCAGTCATGCTCTGCATTTTGGGTGATCGTTTTATTGCACCGAGGGAGGAAATGTTGTTGTTGACTGTTGCATGGTGTAAATCGAGCAGTGGAGAAAGCGCGTTGAGATCTTTTGTCGCGCCTGTCGGCGACTGAAGCGGAACATTCGATGTTAGATCAAAAGGTGACACTGAAGACCCAATTGGTTTGATTCCATTGGTCAAGAACGCTGCGGCAGTGGCGACTGAGACCGGGGCTCGAACCCCTGCCAAGTCATTTGTAGGACTTATTTTGTCATCAAGCTGAGATGTGAAGGATGAAGAATTGATATGGTTGTTGTTCAGATGAGACATTATTTGACCCTGTAGCGATAAAGGCAGCTTGCTAGCTGCGGATACTAGCGAGCAATTATTTCCAGATCGAATGCCGGACGCTGGAATCAACCCAGGAGGATTTCCAAAGACACTTGCCAAGGAGCTGAAAATAGACGTTTGCGGAACATCTTTACCAGAGAAAGACTTCACAGTATTATCTGATACGTTGTTTTCACGTTCAAGGTCACTGTTCGAATCCTCACTTTCATTTGCCTCGAACTTAACTTTAAACTTCTCAGATGTACCTTTTTCGTTCATTCTATTCATTGAACTGACGTTCGAGACTGTTATATTCGGCGTTAGTTCAGACCTTGGCTTTTTACTCGGAGCCGGGTAGTCGTTAATCGTTAAAGCATGAGCGCTTCTAGCTTCCATCAACGATCCCACGAGTTCGTTTTTAATTGACGCCATTGAGTCAGTATTGAACCCTGGCGACTCGTCTTCGCTACTAGTTCGTGTGGTTCTCGGGTCTACGGGGAACTTAATGTTCTTCGGCGTAACAAGACCATCACTAGGTGGTCTACTTTTATCCTTATTTGGAGGAGTGATACTACTCGTAGATGAGTTTCCACTCGTGTTTGAGGCAGGAGCCGGATCGTCATTTCCAGTAAAAACAGAGCACTTTTTCTTCCTTCTACAGTGCTTGCACCACGATTCTTGCTGTTCCAAGCCAAACCTGGCCCGACATTTCTTAGAGGCCGATTCTAAAATATAGTGAATCAAAGTTTCCAAGAAATATAGCTTGAACTTGTCATTTGAGGTGGTGCCTCATACCATACTCGTCATAAATGCAGTATTGAGTAATGTACTTTTTTTCTTGGCTTTGAAAATTTGAATCCAAACCTATGAATAAAGTTATTCACAAAAAAAATTAAACACATAGGCGAAGTTGCGCTTCGCAAACACAAGCGAGGAAATCCAAAAAAGCAAAATTTAGCTTTTCCTACTTCCATAAACTTTCTCTATTAAAGCATGGGAAATACCTCTACTTTACATGCCCTAATTTGTAGATTGAAGATTTCCGCACCCTAATTTTTTAAATTGAAGCCTTAAAATTAGATTTAGTTAGTAGTTTTAAGAGTAGAAAAGCGAAGAGTTTTCGAAAATAGTGACGAAAACCTTAAAAAACCTTTAAAAATTTTTCCGAGTTCCATATCAATTTTACTACAAAAAAAAGGGATAAAAGAAATTACACAGGGAAAATCTAAGCACCATGGTAATTTAATGAACTATCAAACTGACAATCAGCAGGTAAAGTTTTTGAAAAAAAAATAACTTTCCAAAAAACGGGCAAAATTTCAAAAATTGGACATATTCTAAGGCCATTTTTAATTTCAAAACGCAGGGGATAGCCGCTTCCGCAGGTAAAATTCGCATACATTTTTTTCGGTTTAACCCTTAATCTCCGATTTGGCAGCGTAATTTTTGAGAAAAAATGAAAAATTTCAAAAACTAGCCACAATGTCAAAAAATGGCTTGTTTGAGGCCATATCTTCTTTCTACCAAATTTAGGTAATAACCGCTTGAGAAGGGGAGTTCCTTATAAATCTTGTTCTTATGATTTAAACCTTCAACTCAGATTTGCGCATTTAACATTTGAAAAAATGGAAAATTTAAAAAACAAATAGGCCGAAAATCCACCTACTCCTACTGAAATTTTCGAAGACTGTAGAGGTAAAATGAAGAGCGATTACCGAAACATGCAGGCACATAGAAGAGCAACTAGTTTTGTCATTGGTACCTTTTTTTTATTGAAAATCGGCACACTTGTTTTTGAGAAAAACGAAATTTCTGCGAAATATCAAAAATTTTCAAAAGCGTCGCAAAAAAAACGAAAACCAACCATTTTCATAAATTTCATAATACATATTTAAAAAAAAAAAAAAAACAGGACCTAAGACTTGCCAAAAATAAAGCAGCAACAAATGCCAAAACAATGTTTATGCTAAAATAAGCTTAAATATGATTAAATTGAAATATACCAAAAGTGTCACCAAATGAGCATTTTTATATGCGACTTAGGTCAAAAAAAAATCTTCGTTATTATACACTGAGCTTGGTTTGTGTAATTAAGAGGACAATTTTGTACTTGGCATCATAGACATTAATGCCGAGTTCTATTATAAAAACATATCTTGGCGAAAAACAGAAAAAAAAAATTTTTGAACGTACCTGGCGTGTGGTCTACATTATCTGAGCCATTACTACTCGCCGTCGTGTCATTCGAGTTGGAACTTGATACCATCGATTTTACAGAGTGAGCTGTCATCATTTTAGCACCACTGACATTCGCACCAGCCATCCCGCCATCACCTTGTTGATTTTCTTGATTCATAACTGGACCCTGTAATCCTGGATTTCCAGGCACCACGCGAGCATTCTGCTGAGGCGCGTGTGACGGCACCATTCCTGGAATCATTCCGTGCGACGGGTGATGCGGCGGAGGTAAGTGTCTACCCTGCATGAAAACATCCGCTTGTTCATCGGCAGTGAGCCCTGCTAAGTTCTCCATTCCTAGGAATCCACTTGAGAGACGTCCGGGATCTCCCATCGCCAGGTCTCGCATCGAGAAGCCTCCAGATCCGTCAGGATGTCCTTCTGGATTTTGACCATCGGGGAAACCAGTCAAGCTTCTTTTCCTGCGTTTTCGATGCTTACTCGTGGCGTAGTTGTCTCTTGCCGACCAAGCTGGATGAAGCCTCTGATGTGCTTGTCTCTCATTTTTGGCCATTTCGTAATAACGATTCTGCTCTGTTTTTTCTAATTGATGCCACTGAAATTGCTTTCAGTTGTTATATCAATCATAGAGTAGCAAATTGGGTTTAGGGGGTGCGAACACCCCTTCCTCTGGAATTCGACCCCTTGCCGACCCAAAGGGTCCCCCCTTTGTACTATTTTGAGATTCATTTTTAGTGACGGACCCTAAAATTTTTCTAAACACGCCTTTGGCGCCAATATATACTAATTTGAGGGGGGAGCGCGCGCCGAAAAAAAAACGTTTTTTGGTCAAAATTTTCCAAAAATTGCTCGAAAATTCCTTTTTGGGTCTGTTTTTCAAAACTTTGCCTGCGGCGCACAAACTTTGGTCAGAATGGGGTCTTTATAGTCATTTAGGAGAGCTCAGAAAATCAATTTGGTCGACCTAAAGAAAAGTCGACAAAATTGTCGAAATTTTTTGAAAATCCGCCCCTGCTATACTTGAGTATGCTTAATTGCAGTCTGTCAATCATTGTTTGAGTAAGAGACCAGGAGTTTATTGAGTTACCAAACAGTCGATAGTCATCGCCATTGCAGACAAGTAAACGTTTTCCAACTTTTTCTTTTGCATTTAATCGACTCTCTTTTAAATTATGACAGCTTGTTCCTGTACCTAGAACAAATTAATTACCTTTCTTCCCAGAATCTGGTTGATAGCAGCCGATTCCTTCAAAGTGCTTTCTTGCATAACTTTTTCCCTATTTTCCTTCATGAAAAGCATGAATGCGTTCAAAGGTTTCTTCACGTATGGTTTCGCAGGTTTAGGCGGCTTCTCCTTCATTCTGAAAAATAACAATCAAAAATAAACAAAAAATAAAGAACAAAAACATCAAAAGCAGGTCTTCCGAATTCTGACAATAAACAATCAACCAAAAGGATGACTTATTTTTTTGTATGTTGTAAAAGCAAGCAAGACAGCCTGTTCTTTCATCTGGTAATTGTGTCACATTTATTATTTATAATAAGGCGTCCTTATATTTGCAGAAACGAATGGTCCTTATTTGATTTTCGGCCATATAAAAATGTACTTGAAAGTACGCAAAATTGAAAAAAAAAACGGGAAGCAATTAAGACAACAAACTATAAAAATATAACTTAAATCATTTTCACTGATCAAGTTTGCTTATTTAAGTTAATTTCATTCAGTCTGGTATTAAAAAATTACCCGTGATTTGGATGATGATTTTGATCCATATGTTCTTGACTCCCTCCATTGTGGTTATTCTGAGCTACCCCATTTGAAGCGCCTCTGTGCAAGTGTCCCCCGTTGCTTCCGCCGTCTCCCGGATGTGTGAGCATTCCGGAAGCACTGTCAACATTTCCGAATGCACCAGCGGGACCACCTCGAGGAAAGGCCGGATTGGATCTGAAAAAAACATAAAAATCAAAATTTATAGCTTTGAATTTTGAAATGAATTGAGCATAAAAACGTCAAAGTCAGTCATAAATATGTTGCGTTTCCTTTCGTTTCAAGATGTCGTTATCATAAAACACTTGCCGCACCAACCATTTAAAACTGACAGTTATATAAACGAATCGAATGCTGGAGTCTTTCAAGCATGTTGGAAAAAAACAATTCAGGAAAAGAAATCTAGAACCGGCTGACAACAATTATACTATTTAATGAAAATTTCTGTTTATTGTCAAAATTAATTTAGCTCCCTCCTTACGCTAAAAACCGTATTTAAATAAAAACAAACCGTGTTAAATAACTGCAGGTCTAACAGCGTTCAGCTCGAAAAAATTGTTTTGAAATGATATAAGAAAACAAGGACAGCAAGTACACAAAAAGCTTCGACCACAATAAGCTTCGAAAAATGAATGAAAGCAAAAAAAAAACATTTTTTACAAAAAAAATACGATTTTTTTTTGTAATTTCTATTCCCAAAAAGGTGCTAAAAAACTTCGCAAACTGCAGGAAAAATAAGTTTTCACGGCTTAAAGGAGAACTTATCGCCATATTATCAGCCGGCTCTCTCTCTCTTTATTTGCTCGAAATTAGACTAAAACACATAGCCAACAGACAGTTGGAAAAAAAGACAATGAACGCACCGAAACAAAAAACGAACTTGTTTTTTGACAAAAAATTCAACATTCAATGTCAAAATAAAACAAAGCTAGCCAGTTACAGTGCAATTAGCACAGAATTTTCCGACCATAGTCTTGCAAGAAAAACACAATAAAAAAGTTTTTTCAAATTATTGTAGTTTTTTTCGGCGCGGTGTGATTAAAGGAGCTTGATCAAAAAACTATAGATTAGGCAGATTCGACAGCCATAATAAAATAAGCTAATTGAAAAACATTTTTGTAAAAAAAAGACGAAACAATATTTCATAAGGTTAATCGAAAAAAAACAAGTAAAAACTTTAAAAGTTTTTACGTTTTAAATTAACTATTGTAAGCCTGCTCGCTCGCTTTATTCACTCGTTGGGGTCGGTGCGTCGGCGCTCATAGACGCACAAAATCCCCAAATAAAGATGTGATCTTAAATCTACAGCGAAAAAACCGTCCTCTCAGGACTTTGACCTCTTCACTGCCAAAAATTTTCTGCTCAAAAAAGTAGTGGTATGGAAAATATCAAAATTACTTGGAATATCGATGAGCTGAGAAACTAAACGATTCATGAAAATGGGCAAGGAAACTTGACAGCCAACACGAAAATCTGACAACTGACCTGGATAAATCGCCGGCTGAAACTGCAGCCAGCAACTGATGATATGGGTTGGATGAAGCAGCTGCTCCGTTAGTCGCCGACGGGTGCCTCCCGTTGAACATATGTGCGGCGAACATCGCCAGGGGTGAACTACTACTCGTCCCGTTTGGTCCCCCCGCCCCATGAAGAGTGTTGAGATTGGCCAGGCTGTTTGGGGATAGCCCAGGGGGAGGAGCAAGCGGCAAACGGGCATTTTGAGGTGATACAGCAGCCGCCCTGAAATCAAACTCGTTTGAAATGCGTGTAGGTTATGAATACAAATTCGAATGTTTAGATCAGTGTTTATTTCAAATGTTAATTTAAGTAATCACGTTAACAATTTATCCTTCCGTTTTTCATGCTTTTTTCTTATTTTCTAACAATATATGCACTTTTTTAAATCGTGAGTGACTTTGGTTATATAAAAATTCATTTTTGTAACATGACTATAATTGATGAAACAAAATTAAACGAATGCGTTGAATTGAGCATGTAAAAAATAGTAGTAACTTCGTGTAAGAAGCAAGACGTCAGCACAACTCAGCCAGCAAAAAAACAACAAAACGGCGGCGAGGCGAAGAGTCTTCAATTGGAGGGACGGATCAAGAGCTCCTCTACGTATCGTGTTAGCTTTGAAACCGGCTCACTTGAGTATAATGTATTATTAGTTTGATTGATGCACCACGATAGATTTTTGTGCCAAGAGCGAGCGACGGTTTTTTTAAACAACTTGGATTGATTTCTGCTATGCATAATAAACTTGTCATCAGATAGGTGCGCGTTCAAACAAACTTCTTCTTTGATTATTTTTCAACTTACACGAGCGGCAAATCTAAAAAATAATGGTCTAGAAAAACGTTTATACTCGCTTTAACCGTCATAGCTTGAATGACGTTTTAAAACTACTTGGCATGATAAAACATTTTCAACCTGATTGAGCTTCTATTACCAGTACAAAAAATTGACTTCAATTTAATTAATTCGATTTTAACGGTGTTATAGCCGCAAGTATAGAGAACATGCTGTTACAAACAAACCTTCGTCTGCAGGAATTTCACATGCTTTTAATTTCTAAATTTTTATACGACAATGTGAATTTAAATTTAAACAAAACCGCCTGTGTCACAAAAACGCTCGTACCCCCACACGCTATGAAATGAACAACAAGACTGCTCATACGTTTATCAGGGCAAAGCCCTGAATGTTCCGACTGCTCTGTAATCTATATCGAATTGCTTTTGGGAAACGAAAATATTGAAAAACAATAAATTTTGGACAAAATAAAAGATCAAGCGTGAAAACTTGAGTCGTACAAAATTAATACGACCGATTAGCTAGACTCAATTCAATTTCGAACGATTTTCTTGTGCGGGCACGCATAAGTAATTCGCGTTACACTTTCGGGATTACGGATAAAATCTACATAGCGCGCATAAATTAGTCCAGAGCATTGCCAAATTGCCAATTTTCACACACACACAAAACTTTGCAAACAAATCGGAGGTAACATATCTTTATAAATTTGATTTTGGAGAAATGATATCTTCAATGGGGCATAAAAATATATTGTTAAAACCTAGTATTTCGATCGCAGAAAATTGACTGAATAAAAAAACCACCCCAATCATAAATGTTCCGTTTTCTTCAAAAGTCGAAACAAAAAGATATGTTTTGCGTATAGCTAAGTACAGTGCTGATTTAAATTAACCGGACAAAACGCGTTAAACTTGAAATTTAAAACCCGTTTTTCTCAAATTGGGTTGAGTTTAGGTGAAAACTTATGAAGACAAAAGTTTCTTAAAATTATAGCAGAATTAATATGGTGTAATTTGTTTTACGAATTTCGGGCCCAAAACTTTACCCCAAAAATGGGTCGTTTTAGCTTTTCTCAGTTAATCAAAAATTACGCCAAAAACACCCAATCGATCACAGACATAATTATATTAAAGTGAGCTCCTTACCTAGCCCAACAAACTTCAAGAAGTGTATATTCTCCAAAAAAGTTTGCAAATCGTTTAAAAATTGTTTTTAAATAAATAGTTGGTATTTTTTATAGTAAAAACTACGTTTGTAGCCTATCAAACAAAAATAAATTAACTTATACAATGTTTTGGAGAATATACCCTTCTTAAAGTTTGTTGGGCTACATAAGGGGCTCACTTTGATATAATTATGTCTGTGATCGACTGGGTATTTTCGGCGTAATTTTTTATTAACTAAGAAAAGCCAAAATGACCCATTTTTGGGGTAAAATTTTGGGCCCGAATTTCGTAAAACAAATTAGACCATATTAATTCTGCTATTTTTTAAGCAAGTTTTGTCTTCATAAGTTTTCACCTAAACTCAACCCAATTGGAGAAAAAAGCGTTTCAAATTTGAAATTTAGCTCGTTTTGTCCGGTTAATTTAAATCAGCACTGTATTAAATAGACCAAATAATATGCCCGTATTTAGTTTGGAGCAATTTCTAAACTGATTATATCTGCTTAAAGTATATCCGCGTCAATTATCCCAAATTGGCAATATTTAAACCCCCATAACTTTACGAAAAACTACCCCAGGTAAATTATATGTCTAAATTTGAGATCAGGACATCGCTGAATTTCTTCAAAAACGGCCAGTTAAAAAGTCGAAAATTGAGAAAAAACCACCCCGAGCACAAGTAATCCATCACTTTCTTCGAAAGTCGGAAATAACACAAAATATCTTGGCTCAATTCAATTTAGAATGATTTACGAGTGGACGAAGATCACAAAATATGATCACAAAAGAAAACTTTTTTTGAGATCAAAACATCAGTAGCTTTTAAACCATATGAAAAAAAAATCCCTTCAAAAATGGCTAGTTCAAAAAAATAAATAGGTCTGGAAAATTTAACTCTAAAATATTAGCTTTATTTTCTTTAAAAAGCTATGAAAAAGATGGCAAACTTTGTCTGGCAGATGTTGAGACAATCAGATTTAATTATTTACTACATTTATTTTCAGGTGTTTAGGTTCACTAAAGCCAATAATTATTAGTATTGATGAACGAATCAAACGACTAAATGAAAAGAATAGTAGCCGACAGCTGTGCAATTACAACCAATACACCATCCAAATTTGCAAACAAATCGAAACAAAAATAGGCTTCGTTTTTAATGTGGAGGCTTTAAGTTTTATGGCTAAAGGTAAAATTTTCAATTTCATCTAAATTAGAGCAAAGAGTGCTCGATTGTAAATCCGGTCTCGCCTTTTTTTTGAAGATGAAGCGTCCCATTCAAAAAACTTGTTTAGAAGTGTGGTGGCACAAAACTACTTGATATCTACTCAAAGTGAGATGAAAACAAAAATAACATTTAGGCTAGTTAGATTTTCTACCAAAGTATTTCAGAATTTCGTTTTATTTGGCCTTCAAGGTACAACGTAAAAATTGACTAAGACTTCGTTTTCTTTCTATTTGTTATAACAACTTATAACGTATCAAAGCTCTTGAAATTTAAAAAAGATTTATGATTGCTTTAGAAGTGTGATTGACTATAAGTTAATCCTAAAATATGTGTCTTTTTTTCGAAGTTACATCAGAGCCCAACACAACACTGATATATAAGATGAATTTTTGTACTTAATTCTTTATTCTGATATAGGATCAAAATTTTCCCTTAAACCACACGCAATTTTATCTGAATTTTTTGGCTACTAATTTTTGCTAGAAATCACCCAAAGCATTGCTTCTAACATTAAAATATGGTCAGAGCAATGAAGCCCGGGTTTTATTTTTCAAGAATGATATTCAAGACAATATTTCTGGGTTTTGCTGCCTAAATCACCTTTTTATTCAGATTTTCGTTTTAAAAACATGATTTGACTAAAAATTCATCCTACAAAATGTATATTTTTTCTCAGTTGAATCAAATTTAGAGGCACACAATTTTTGAGATATGGTTGAGTAAACTAAATCGAAATAATCAATTTTGTGAAATCACAGTTTTGTATCTTTGCTTAAAATCAAAACGATTAATTTCAAAGACAAAACTGTTTGAAATAGAAAACCCGAAGTATAAATATTGCGTCACTTTTTTCGAAAGTTGGAACAATAATAGTTCGAATTCGCCTACCAATTGGATAGTGCGGCTGATACGGCGGCAGTGTTGTAAGTTGCACTTGAAGATACAGAGGTCAAAAGGGGAGAGGACACAGAAGGGTTCCCACTCACCCCCACCCCTGTCCCAGACCCCGAATGGGACACTCCGCCGGACAAAGAGGCTCCTGAAACAAAGAGAGAGACATGTTTAATCTTTGAGCAATTTTTCCAAAAATTATGCACAATTATATTGGCTCCGTGCCAGCACGCGAAAATGGACAGATTGTAAAATTAAGGAAACTGACAACTCGCAAAGTTGGACAACTAATAAAAGAGTCTCATCGTTAAATCGCAATCGGTGATTCAATAATGTTGTTTGTTTCCGAAAAATATATATCATACGAAATCAATTAAACGAATTACATTATTCGTTCATTTTTCATATTAATTCAATTTAATTTAATCTCTGGTTCATTTTAAGTTATTTTTTTGCAATTGCGAAGATAGTAGAAAGAATCAGATGTTAAAAACGATAGTGGCACAAGGCTCAAAGTCTGAATAAGCTCTTTAAAACTTTACCTTTGACGTCCAGGCCACTCCCGGGCGGCGGAGGAATTTGCAGTCCGGGGATTCCAGAGAAAGGGCTGTACAGTTTACTGGCCTGAAATAGAACAACTACCTTAGTAGACATTCAAATTATCAAGTTAAGAACTAAAGCGCTATTTGGTGCAAACTTTCTTTTGTTTTCAAAATTTGACGCAACAAATATCATTGAAAAAGTGCACGAAAGGAAAAGATTGTCGTTAATGAAAAGAAGACAAGAAATTACATCGTGTTAATCGAACTGAATCGAATTAGCACCTAATGTATCTTCAATTCTCAATACATTTCAAAATGTTGATAAAATGATGGTTATCTCTCGACCCTGTTTTTGAAGAAAACTTTGATAAAATAGTAGAGAGCACCTTTTTAAGATAAAAATTGTTTTCATAAAATTTCAGTTTGCAGTTGTTTTGCAATATTTGTTGCAAAATGTTTTCTATTAGCAGAACGATAAGTAAAATGCTTGGATTATTTTCTCTGATGGATCTAGGTGCGGGTCTACCATTTTTTCGTGGGGGAGTGAAATTTTTCCTTAGTCGAGTAAGTTGATTTTCCAAGCTCTCTTAAAACATTATAATGACCGGCAAATTTTTGGGACAAAACAAGTCAAAAAATACGTTTTAAATTAAGAAATTAATGCGCTTTATTGTCAAGCACTCCGCTCAAATTTAATGTAAATGGGCGCCAAAGACGACTTTCGAAAGGTTATAGGGTTGGTCGACTGAAAATTGACGTCAAAAAATAATATTGAAGAGACCCTCTGGGTGGTGACGAGGTCGAAACCCTAAGGGGGAGGGGAGCCTTCTCCCCGTAAATCCGCTACTGAATGGTACCTTCTATTTCTGAAAATTTGACGCTAATTCAAAGGAACTGAAATTTCTAATTCAACTTAATTACTACTTTTTAAATGTCTATGTGCGAATAGTATTATTATGCAGTGCAATTCATCCATGTTTTGTTCGTTTCCGATAAGTGTGCAACAGATATTCAATTCGGTTTAATCTCTCGTCTGACATTTTTAGCAGCAGCGACTTTACCTCGAGGTGTGCGGCAGCAAGCAACATTTGGCTACTTGCTTGTGCCGCTCGACAAGCCGCGCTCGGCAAGTTATTTATCGAGGGGTTTGTCGAAACACTATTGGACGGGTTGCAACCCGCACCCGCGAACCCCAACTAAAATTGAACATTAGGCATCAATTAAGCTCCACTTAGGGTTAAATACCAATTGAAATTGATTCGAGAATAGAGGGCCGATGAAGATTGCTCAATTGATCCAATTAGCCTAGTAAAATTATCACATTCCTCTACTTTTTTTCTGTTTTCAATTGTTTTTTTTTCAAAGCATAAAATAATTTTGAAATTTGAGTAATTATATTCCTATCAAAACATGGGTTCAAAAACACATCAAAATATTAAATTATGTATTTTAGCAACTGTACCGAAAAATTGAAGTCGTGATCCGTGAAATCTCTGATTCACTACATGCTGATCAAATGTAAATTTGACCTCAATCACTTGACCTTATTAAGCTCAACCCCATTCCTTGTTTGTTTATTGTCTGGCGGTATTTTGGAGTCAACAAGCATTGAACTTTCAACAAAAATTATACCAATCAATCAAAAATTATTCATGACAGTTGTACTGTTTATCTGAATGCGTTCAACAAACAATGCTAAAATTAAGGCTGAACTGTTTACTATTTTTTTTTCACAAAAACTGAAGAGTTGAATTTCAAAGCAATTAGCTGATTGCAAAAAAGTGAAAGACGTTCGATTTGAATTTCAAAAAGCGTCTTCTTACGAGTCAAAGTGTCCGTTAAATACTCACAACAAGCAGTAGAAGTGAAATCTGCCTTAAAACGGGTCTTAGACGACAATTTTGCAATTTAAATTTCTGTCCGCCGTTTTAAAACACAAAAGTCTGCTTTTAAAATAGTATTTAAACATTTCATATTCTAATTTAAAACCGCTTGACTGTTCGAGAGATGTTACAATGACGTAAACTATTAAAAGAACGCTGTTTAAAGTCTTATCTGCAATTATTTCAGGTGCTGTTTTCGACATCATAAAAATTGCTGACAAAATTAACAAAGCTTGATTAAAAAAACAGCCCAAGTTATTTATTTATTGACAACTTCATCATACTATATTACATCTTCCCAATTTTGAACGGAAGATGTCTTAGTTCATTCACAAACAACCAGATACTTTCCTCGCATGAAAAAGACAGGCTTTTGTGTTTTTAAACAGATTATCTCAACTAAATGATGATTACACATATTTAAAATTTTAGATATTTTGGTTCAGTCTTTTTTGAAGCAACCGCGTAATCCGACTGTTAAAGGACATACCGCCCATTTAAGTCAAATCACAATAAAAAAATGTTTTTGTTCTTTAACTTCAGTTAATTCTGGCTTAATCTATTCAATCTATGCTCAAATTTCAGTAATAGTTTGCAATGCTCCATCTTAATAAAAAAATGGCCACTAATTTTCTGAATTTGAACCAAATGTATTGGTTCAACTGAATTAACGAAGACGAAGCTTCATGCTGCAACTTTTAACTAGTCCACGACAAATTTGACATTTTGCATGAAATCTTCTATATCATGTCTACAGCGCTGATTTAAATTATCCGGACAAAATGTACAAAATCTGAAACTTCAAACGCGTTTTTCTCAAATTGGGTTAAGATTAGGCAAAAAGGGAAGAGAACAAAAGTTTCTTAGATTTTCATCAGAAAAATTATGATAAAATTAATTTTGCGAGATTCGGACTTTACTCCAAAAATGATAAATTTGGCTTTTTAGTTACACAATAATCACGCTGAAACTACTTAATTGATTGATAAAAAAGTTATATCAAAAAGAACCTCTTACTCAGCCCAACAATGTTCTATAGGGGTAAAATGCCCAAAAATGTGTGCAAAAATCTAAAATTTGTTATTAAGCAAGATTTTGAGTTTCCTTTAGTTAAAATAACCTTTTTAATTAATAGGCAAAAATATTTTTTCTTATAAAATTTTTTGGAGAACTTACCCCTCTAAAAATCGTAGGGCTGTGTAAGATGCTTCTTTATAAATGTATTCTCAGCGTAATTCTTGATTAACTAAAGCCAAAATTAAAGTTTGAAACTTGCCTACGTTCAATCGGTTGTATCAGTATATTTGGTTGAAAATCAGAAAATTTATTGCCATTTTTTGAAAAGATGAAGTATTGCAAATTGTTACTGAAAGTTGAGTATAGATTGGGCCAGATTTTACTTCAAGAACAAAAAAAATTTATTAAGCAATTTTTCTGAGCAATTTTGTCTAATCTTAACCCAATTTCAGAAAAAAAGCGTTTGAAGTTTCAATTTTGCTCAATTGTCCTGATATTTTAAATCAGCACTGTATACGTGATTAACATAACAAATCAACTCTCGTATATCATATGATTATGAGAGTTACGTTTTTTTCGGTTATTCTAAACGCGAAAATGCACTTGGTAGCAGATGTGTCAACAAAAAGGTCAGGACTCTTTCCAAATAAGATTCTTTCAGTGCCAAATAGCGTCGTCTCATACGTCAATCAAGGAATAAAATCGCTCTGCTAACAAAATGGGGATTGAAAAGTGAGTCATGTCAGCTGTGATCGTGTGGCCAGTGAAAGAACTTTTTTCAAAAAACCAGAGAGGTAATAACAGGATTAAGGGTTTAAACCTGCAAGATTAAACTACAACGAATTTCGAAATCGGTATAAACAAGGAAAACAAGGATAGCCGGTTACTGCCCAAGTAGCACAGAATATTCCGACCATAGTCTTGAAAAACACAATTTTTTTCAAATTATTGTCGTTTTTTTCTGCGTAGTGTGATAAAGGAGCTGAACAAAAAACTGGAGATTAGATAAATTCAACAGTAATAGTTAAATAAGCAAATTGAAACCAATTTTTGTTGAAAAAGTACTTGAAAAGCGAAAAAAAAAATCAAAAAAAAAATTCGCTAAAATACTCAAAGTAAACTAAACGTACTCGAGTAAAACTAAGTTTTTACTTGTTGCATTAAGCTATTGTAAGCTTTTAAGCAATTAAAGTAAGACTGCTCGCTCGCTTTACCCGCTCGAAATAAGACGAGAAGTCATTCTGTTTATTTTGTTCATTTTATTTTGTTTCTTTTGTTAATTTTTGTCCAAATGATGACTGAAGCCAATCAAACTCATTATTAATGTTCTAAAAAGTTCAGGCTTTCGCCCCACCTGTAAAATTTAACAAACTACAGATGTTTCCAGCTTTATAACAAACATTTGATAACTTGGGTATTGGAAAATGTTCATTCGAGTAACTAACGTTTTCAGGCGAGTTCCTATAAAAAACTGCTTAGCAAACTTAAAAGATCGCAAACTACATGGATCTAGAGTCTTATGTTTATTGCTTGAATTCGCAATATAAACAGTGGTGTATCAAAATCCAGTTATCTTGAAACAAACCACAATTGACAATAAGAGATTGATCAAATTAATTTTCAAAAAGTAGTACGGAAAATTCATCGAAATTTCAAGGACTGATTATCTACTAGTTTCAAGTCTCCAATGAACATGCAGCTATATGGGAAACAATAAAAAACTCCATTATGTAAAAAACAAAAAACACAGTCTCATATAGTTTGTTCAAAAAAGTGTTGGAGCTGTAGACATAATTATTGCAAAAAAGGCCTCCCTAACTGCAAAAAAGGCCTCCCTAACTTCAAAATGCCCAAAAATTAAAATAGCTCAGATCTAATGTTTTCTTTAAATTTTGATAACAGGGACAATTGCGTGAGAAAAAGCAGTAATCTCAAAGTAAACAACCCAAAATATTGAAAAATTTTCGATAGTTCCGGAAACTGTTATTAAGGAATATATTTATTTTTACATCTATATATACCTATCTAATTATATCGCTCGAACACTCATGGTTTGGCAGTCGAACAGTAAGAGTTGGGAATATGATATTGTGAGACCTTCATGTAAAAAAAAATCGGTTTTAAAAGTTTTTGAAAACCCATAATTAATTGTTACATCTTTCAACTAAAAAGAGATGAGCAGTCGTATTTTGAGGCCAATCTTGCAGCTCCTAGAAGCACCATGCCACAGGTTTGAAAACGTTAACTTTCATTTCTAAAAACTTTAAGATTTAGATAGATAGATAAACCGAAAAAAAGTAACAATCAAAAATCTTGCATCTTAAAAAAAACTAGTTTTTAATATTTCCATAATCGAAATAAACAAAACTAAACTGATAAAAACAAATAAAAGAATTGACGGGTGCTGTATAGGTACCGCGCATTTTTGCGACCATGATTTTAAAAAAATTAAAGTTTTTGATGCAGAAAAATTTGAGAAGGAAAAAAGTTTTCATCAAAATATATAACTGAATGTTTCGATCGCTTTTCAAACTCTCCACCCCGCACTTTTTCTCTTTTTAAACTGCCTGAGTCCCCTTTTTGACAACTAACACATTGATGTTAAATGCCCCATTGCAACTGCAATGATTTCCATTCAGATTACTTTGTTGCTTTTTCGTTATGCATAAAAAAATCTAAACACGTATCTATTACGACCAACTAGCGAAATTAAATGGCCATAAATAAATTAAGCAAAAAACTAGCGTAGATCAAACTTGACCGCAAAACAACCGCAAAGTACTTATGTGTTCTTCACAAAATATTGGTGAAAAACTTCGATCACTAAAAAGTGCCATTTTTTGCTTTCTCTGAATTTTGGACCAATTAGATTGAAATAAGCACGTGTATGCTGTGAAGCGTGGCTGAAAATCCATCTAGATCCATGATGATCTTTTTTAAAGTGGGAGGTGAAATGTTGAAAAACTCCGCCTGTTTTTGAGGCAATTGAGCTTGTTCACACACTCTGCGCCATCATCATCAAATAAGTCCCATAAATTCAGCATTATATTCAACCAAAACCACTTTTATATGGACCTCACTTGGGATAATTTGGAGCTGAAATCAAAACTGTGGAACGCATAACCACAAAAAGTATAAAAGTATCCTATTAAGCTGGCGAACAGTACTTAGCTCATCAATAATTCATAAAATCATAAAAAGATAGTATTAGATCCACAATATACACCTTGCTTTAGCTGATGCTGTTGAAACAAGCTGAAAAAGCGCACCGCTCAAGACGTGCTTCAGGGATCAAACACAACAGACGGCTTCATTTAGTGCCATATTGTCTGGTTAAATTGGGAAGAGTGCTTTTTGTTAAAAAAAAGAGTGCGACATAAAATAAAAAGATTACTTGAAATGGTCGTGGCGAATTTCCACATGAATAATTCGCCTTCAAAGGCGACAAAAATGTCCCTTCATAAAGAAAAATCAAACTATAAATTTGATCCTTAAACCTGACTAAATTCAAGCGCTTGTCTTGAGGTAGCAACTATGAAAACATCAGAAATCATAAACTGGTCAGAAAATTGAATAAAAACGTCATTCAATTTGAAAACTGCAACTTAAACCGCTGTGATCAAACGGACGTCTAAACTTGCCATGTGTTGTTCAAAATAGGATCAAAAACCAAAAAGAAAAATAACAGTTGATTTACTTCGCTTGTCTTTGCACTTTCGTTTCATTTTATCCTAAGAGACTAGAAACCCTTTTTATAAGAACGCACATAAAGCATCTGAAGTGCTAAACTTGATATTGAACTAGTCTTCAAATATCTCGGCGAAATATCGTAAGAAACAATTGGCCCATCCTAAAAGCAATTTTCTTCTCTCTGAGTTTGAAAGAAGAATATCCAATTTGACTCCTATTTGGAGAGTTGCTTTTAAACCATCTAAACTGACAGACATGCGCAAGAGTCACCGCAATAATGGTGCTGAAAAGAATCCTAATAAGATTCCTTCGTAAAATTTCATGATGCGATGAAAACTTCCAAGTCACTGTCGTAAAGCTTTGATTCTTCAGTGATTTAAAATTCTTCAGTGATGTAACGAGCGACTAAAGCTGCGACTTCAACGATTTCAAAGTTTCGAAAAACGATTCCTCGAATAAAGACATTGAAATTGATTTAGTAGTCATGAAATCATTCACACAATCAGTGAATACTATGTCAATTTGAAAAGTACTTCTCAGAAACACATGACAACACTTAGATATTGAGCATTTTCTATGAAAATTTTGCATACCAAAAGATGAACTGAATTCGTCTCGACAAAAACAGCGATCTTCAAAAGAGAAAAAAATTAAAAACCCCATCTTGACATGATTTGGTGTTTGATTTAGCTGCAAAGCAATAAAATCAGTAAACATCGTCTTTTGAAGTCCCCCCTCCCCACCCCTAAAACTCAATTTAACTTGTTCCCACTGACAGACTTTTGTTTGCATCTAATATCTTTGTTATTGAACAAATTCTCCCGCAGCTTGTGCAGTTTTTAAACTTGATGAAGAAATGAAAGCTATTATGGTAACTTGTGTCACATTTACCATACTTCAATGCTTCTTTGAAATAGAGCTAATTTTCAGAGACAAACCAGAAAAATTTAATTGACGTTTCAAGCAATAAAAAGAGTTTCACTTTCCCGCTGCTTAATTTTGTCCCAGTTGACAAATATGACTTGAATTTGAATCCTTTTTTAGATTATTTCTGCTTTTTTGTTAGTACACAGATGCTTAGTGAAAGTGTTTTTTTTTTGTCGGAATTGTTGACGGTGATAATAATTAATGTTGCTTTGATGTGTTTTCAGTTAATAAGAAATTGGGAACAACATTATTAAACGACCTGGTTCAGAATCAGATGCAGTTTCTGTTGTTCTAAGGCAGCATGAAAATGCCGTCTCCGTTAGTTTCTCCGTCACAGAAGGAAAAGTGAGGAAAACTCGAATTTGGATTCAACTTACGCTCGGCTCTCAACTTTAACCGTGTCAGCCAGCAAAAGTGGTCTGCGTCGGTGAAAAAAATCACCTCATGCTTTTTTCAATTCAAGAGATGGTTTGGATTCTTAGAGAAATTTCAAAAAAGAATCTGGCATTTATCGTTGAAAAAAAAACGAAGTGAAATATTTACAGAAAAAATTTGGATTTTTTTTCTGAAAACGTAGAAATAGTAGACACCAAAATCAATCGCAGCCGGTAAAAATATGGACTTCAGTTTGATATCACGACTTTTCGCCCTTTTTACTTTGATGTCACACCACTTGGAAAACGTTTTTCCAATTTTCAGGGATTTAGAACTTTTCTACCAATGTTTTGTGATGATTTTGAAGTGCCACAAAAATTGGACTGAAAAAACGTTGGATGATTTTATGCGTTTCTAGTTTGTCAAAAAGGCCTCATGGTCGGAATAAACATTGTCCAATTCAGAATTGAACTGTGCCTGAAGATCACACCAATTCTATTTACCATTTTAGGTATGATTATTGCACCATTTTATGCAAATCAAACATAGTTATCGTGTCATTTTGCGATTTCCAAGAATATTATCCTGCATTTCTGAGCATTACTGTATGTATCCAATAGTAAGTCTGTATGCATATGGCCACATGTTGGTATGACGACGCACGTCTTTTTGGTTTGAAAAAGCAATGCCGGCGAAGTTGATTTTGGCAAAAACTGTCTTCACACAGTGTCATGCTAAATGATTGATAAGACACGTCTCTAATTGAGATTTACCTGAAGACTAAATCAGTCCAAAATCCGCTTCAAATTAAACTGCAAAACAAACAAAACAGACTACAAATCTCAAAGCTATGTAAAATCAGTGGTAGTCACGTTATGGTATCTAGCGTTTAAAAAGCGCTTTTGTTTTGATAACTAGATTAATAATTTGACATAACAGATTAAAACTGATCAGGATAACCGAGACATGGAATATATAAAAAATACTGCAACTTCAGAGGTTTAATTTGACATGCGGCTTACCCTAAAATCAAACACAGATTAAGATAAACTATTCACTTTGAAACTTTCACGCTATTTTATAAATTCGATGATATTTCTAGGAAATTTTAAAGAGATGTATTTTGTAAGATTTTTTCAAAACTTTGCTTTTTCTACAATTGGTAGATGATGAAATGGACCTTTTAACAATCGGCGAAAAACTCTCGCTATAATATTCAAATTATGAGAATAATTAAAAAAACAAACATCAATGAGAAGCCCTTTATAGCTTCGATCATTGCAATCATTGTTGAATTAACTGGAACAAAAAATAAATGATCAGAAGTGCAAAGGATACTTATGTTAATGATACTTAAATTCCCTCCCACATTTTTAGATTACTCTTCACTTTTTATAACTGGTTCAGATTAAACAATGAGGCGCTTTGTGCGATCAAATTAGAACACAGAAAAAAAACTGAAGAAAAATCTCGGCAATTAAAATCAAACCAAGTGGGAATTTTTAATTTGTAAGTCCAATTAATTTCAACCCGCGGCTAAGTCGGACTCTTTACTGTGTTTTCAACAAGAAAAAAAACAATCAAAAGCGATTAAACAACTTAATGAAAGTACAACCTTTTCATACATCATGTGAAAATAACCAATTAGACGAGTTGGTTATTTAACTAACATTTTTTGAATATGTTTATCTAAAAAAAAGAGGAAAATAATAAATTATTGCCGTGGTTCACAGAATTGCTACTGAATTTAAACCTTTTTATCTCTTGCCATCCGCGCATGGAAAACATCGTTAATTATGGCATTTCACCTCCGATGGGGTTTTAATGAAAAGAAATCATTACTTTTTTAATTTTTTTCCGTCTTTTTTCATTTAGCAGCAACGTTTTCGGGCAAAAAATGGCGTACAATTAAATGACAGATAAAAATGAGAGAACTAACATTAACTTTAGCCATTTTTCAAGTTACGTTTAAATTAAAACTTTCGATTTAAATTTCGAGCTGTTCTTTTTCCCGGCCGAACTTTCATCAAGTTCGGAATAAACTTGGTAGGATTTCACTGGTACTTATCGCGCAAACTGAAGGCGCAAAATTATTGCCATTGTTGGGTAAAAAAAAACATAAAATTACAAATAGACAAAAATTTAGCCTTTTGTTTCGTCCCTTTGAAATAGGCTTCTTTTCACAAAATAAACTATTGATGAGATAATTTCCGGTATTATCTACAAAGTCAAATTGCCCCGCAAAATCAAATTTGAAATGAATGGTATTAAGTTGTGAATAAAAAATGAACAAAAGATTTTTCAGAAAATGGGGTTTCTGAATTGGTTAATGATTCCAAAAAGGAGGCACTTTTCGCTAACTAGCAAGATGAAAACAAAACAATTTATAAATCGCCTCTAAACGTTTCCCCTAATCTTTTGAAAAAAAAAAACTGAAGAAAAACACTAATTCTCCTGAGGTTTTTAAGAACCTACCAACCCTCGTTTATTTTTTGCCACCAAAGTAACTTTTCAGATTTTTGATGAGTTTATTATAACTGATTGGATTTAATACAAAAAAATGCAATTGTATCATTCTTGAAATTTAGTTTTTCCTTTTCAATCGCTTCAAAAATCTATCTCTTTTGAGTAGATCAAATGAATACAATTGCTTAACTTCATTCAATTTGAGTAAAATACATCGGGTTGCTACTCTGAAATAACTCACTTTTAGATATTTATAATATTTGGAACAAAAATTGATGATTTCCGCATTTTTGGATATTTATATTTTTTGTTGAATCAGGTAGAATAAAAATTCCTTGCAGTTTTTGATTGAATTTGATTGATCTGTTTTTGTGGACTTTTCCCGGAGCCCTAGCGTCTTCAGAATCCTTGGATTGGGCCTTTTATCGCCAATGTAAACTCTTAATTTATGATACGCTTGCTAATTTTTATAGTATCTTTCCCTTTTTATATGGACTCAGAACAGTAAAGGTGTTTCATTTAGCAATGATTGACAGGTCTACGTGCCATTTAGACGCTTTGTGGAAGCGAATAATCACTTTTCGGCAAATAAAAAGGGAAATAAATTATTCACTGGCGCTTTTCAATCAAAATCTTAGATCTTTTCTACCTTAAATACTGCTTGAATTCGAATAAAAAATTTCAAAAAAAAGTTTCTATTTATTAAACCAAAAATGAAAAAATAAACAGAAAAATCAAAGTATCAGCCAGTTTTTCCAATTATCTTAATCAAGGCGATAAATGTTTCGAAGTGGTCATTGCGTTTCATTCTAATCTGATATTCCTTAAAATTCTAAATTCATTCGCATGAAAAATGAAAGCAAAAATATGAAATCAAACGAAAACAAATATCGCTTCCATGGCGCCAAATTCTCGTCAAAAATTCTGAAACAATGCCGAAAGAGGCTCTTACCTTTTAACCTAAGAACTACAATTAACTTAAAAAAATAGTGAAAATTATGTTAATTTCCTATTCAATTGATTTCAAAAGAAGCCTTAGAAAAAATTGTTTACTTTCCAATAAAATAAAGAAAGTATATAATTTTTAGAAAATCATTTTGCTAGAAAACGGATACTTAATAGACTGCATTTCTCCATTGTAAAACATATATCCTTTGATATAAATTAAACCTTCACGCGGTAGATTTAAATTAGCCGGCACTGGAGAGTCGAGATCTCACTTGAAAAGCATGATTTCAACTTGAATGGCTTTAGCTACAGTTGTGGTTGCGCTAATCCTGAAAAGACTACTTGGTCCTATTGCTACGCCACTCTATCCCGCCTAACATGCTAAACACGGCAGCGGTGGATTAAATGAAACAAAAAACGATTGAGAAACAGCCAACATTGAAACACTAGCATGTTGTAAGCAAGTAGCACAAAATGAACAGTTTGTTTTGTTTGTCACATTTTTAAGCTTGACTGTCATGAATGTTTACAAAATAGAAGCAAAAACTTCGCTTTTTTCTGTCGCGAAACGACTTTTTTGTTCAAACCAAACCTATGGAAGGAAATTAGCGTCCTAGTAGCTTTTTTTCTCTTTCACGTAATTTAGGAATCACTAAAATACTATGATTTAGCCTTAAACGATTGCTAATCCCGACTGTTCTGTGTGCCCTTTCTGATTATTTTACTTGAAAATTTTCAAAATTTTTTTCGAGTTATATTTTCAACATTTTTTGCCAAACTTGGCTGTTTTTTAACATTTTTAATTTTTTTTCTCCCATTTTTCTTTGCTTTTTTAAGTGAGAGGCGATTTATAAGATCAAAACTAATAGTAACAAGACTGCTAGTATCAGGGCGAAGCCCTGAATGTTCCGACTGCCTTTTAAGGTTTATTGAGCAGCAGTAATACATAAAAAAAATTAAATGAAATAAAATAAAATGAAATTTTTTTTCTTAAATTTGAATTTTTTATGAAAATCATCCCCCCACACGCCATATAAAGTACAAAAAGATAGATTTCGTTCCTTGTAACAAATCAATTATGGCAAATACTTCAATGGCAACAGC
Organism: Symsagittifera roscoffensis; assembly: GCF_963678635.1. NCBI lineage: Eukaryota > Metazoa > Xenacoelomorpha > Acoela > Convolutidae > Symsagittifera > Symsagittifera roscoffensis. The sequence continues at coordinate 37,859,086 of NC_087068.1, forward strand.
TTCAATCAACCAATTTGGAACGATTTATAAGACGGATTAAATCTCGCTTACGCGTTAATAGCGCGAATTATATTGCGCATTAATTGTCCCAAATTTGTCAAAATGGCAATCTTTAAACCCTCATAACTTTACAAAAAAAGCTCACAGGTAAAATATCTTTTCAAATTTAAGCTCAGGACAACAATACCTTTTGAATGATATAAAAAAATTCCGTCAAAAATGGCTAGTTAAAAAGTCGAAATTTGTCTGAAGAAAAAAAAAACCCACCCCGAGCACAAATATTCCGTTACTTTCGTATCGAAAGTCGGAACAATAATATATTAAATTGTTTTCAGACTAGTATTTCAGTAGTGCTTGTTATAAAATCGCATTTACAACCATTGAACAAACATTAGCCTGAGAGATAGTCATGAGACTTCTGGTCTGTTTTCAGACTTCTCTGAGCAGAAAAATTAAATTGTTCTCTTAATAACCTCCGATATAAACCTCCAATATATTCTAATATCAACTAGAACGCAAAAAATCTAACAAGTTTGAGCTTTCTTAAAAAAGGGAAAAAAAGAGGAAATATTAATAACAAACTGTTGAGATGTTATTTTGAATTTCCTAGCTGTATATTGTGTTCAATAGATCTTCATTCTTCGAAATGAAGTTGACTAAGAAAAGGTCGTTTTTTCTGTTTGTGGCTGTTAAAGACATTTTCCGGGTAAACTCATCCCTCAATTTCAGTAGATGTATGCATTTTGTGTGTTTCCTGTGCCAATCTTATTGTGTCGAATCATTATCCAGTTGTTTCATAACACTTTCGTTTGAAGTGCCATATATTAAAACTCCATATTGAATAATAGGTTGTACAAACGCTTTGTATACAGGTATCAACTGTTTAGTGTTTCAGACTTTTCTTATTTGATAGATTAAACCGCAAAATAAGTTTTTTTTCCCTGAGAAATGAAACGTGATTAAAAAAACTTAAATTATTGTCTATTGTTATTCCCAACTACCTAAATGTTTTCCTGTTTACAATATCAGTTTGATTCATTTGCGCTTCGATAGCAACTTTGTTTTGATTTTTTGAAATTCATTGTTTTTGTTTCATCGGTATTGAGTGTTTTCATTCAGCCAACGCTCAGATTCTTTAAGCGCTGTTTGTTGCTCTTGAGCTAATGAATCATTTAGTGCTGAAGTCAAAGTTGCAGTAACGTCAGAATAAAGAAAATTTGAGTAATTTGTTGACTTGAGGATAAATCGTTTAAGAAAGTAATGAAAGAAGTAGACCTAAAGGTGAGCCCTGCAGCACTTCATAAAAAACTTTTTTTAGCGATGATTTACGTTTGCTAAGATACGTCAGCTGGGAAAATTAGAGATAATAATAGCTAAATTGAAGTGAAGACTGCATTAGAATTGAAGTGAGAGTTCCGTGTCATTGGTTTGTTTCGTTTCATATAGTCAGAAAAAGGAAACATATTTTTTTTGCATTTTTTGTAATGCAAATCAGGACTAAAGAGGCTGCTTAAATAATGCCCCAGTTTAAAATCAATGAACTTTCTTTGAGGTACGCAAAATAGAGCGGAAAAAAACATAAAATAAACCTAGTTCTTTCCCCTGACTCCGTGAAGATTTTTTCTCAGTGCAGGACCAACTGTCCGTGGGGGAAGGAGGATGTCATTCATTTCGCCGCAGCTGGGCCCAGCTTGACGCGGCGGATGACACTGGGACCCCTCTAACCGTGACCAAAGCGGGATTCGAACACAACCCCCAATTTGAGAGTCGCATGCCTAACCCATTCGGCCACGGCTGTTCTACTACTACTAAGTCGTCGGCACAACAAAGATAAGCGGTTGCTGTACAAGTAGCACAAAATTGCGACAACAGCTACTGAAAATAAAAAATTTAAAAAAAGGATCACAGAACAGATTTAAAATTTTTTTTCGAACAAAAAGTCAGGCAACGCCATCGAAGCAAATTTTTTGAAATTTCCTTTTATCCGAATAAAGACCGATAAATGCATCTGACTTTTATTTAGGGTAACATAATTGTATAAAAAAACTCATCCTAGACCACAGTTCCTCACCACTGGGGGCAGTCGGTCAAAGAAAATCCTAATGACAGATCTACTGATCTTGCAAAGCTAAAAAAACAAGCCTTGAAAAACTAAAACTTCGTAATATGCTTAAGTTGATTGAGTATAAATCACGCGGCTAGTATGAAGAAGCAACATAATTTTCGCTGGAAAAAAATGGAACGGAATGTTGACACCATGTCGGAAAAAATAGCCTCGGACAAAACCACGAGCTGCGTTTGTAATAAAAAACCAAAAAACGGAGCCAGACGTAAATTTGAAAAACGAAGCATCGGAATTGAACAAAACTTAATAATAACAAATCTTATCAGCTACAGCATATCGGATCGGAAAAAAACATACTAAGCGTTCAAAAAATCATGTTTTCTCTGTTTTCAATAACCTATGTTGTTTACGAGAATTCTCGATTTCTAAATCATTAAGTCTAACAGCTATACAATATACAAGCTTCTTAATGGGGCAAGGAACTTGATAATTGGTTCAGCCTGAGAAATATTAGGAGAACTATTGAAAATAACACGCAGTAAAATCTTATAACTTGAAAAAGACTTTGACAAAACTTGTATAATTACTTCTGACATCAACCAAAACATGACAAATACTCCACAAGATTGGCGTTCTAAGTTTTTGCCAGAAAACTATTAATAACGCAACTAATCATATTGCCTTCCCATGTTTGTTCTAAATCTCAAAAAACCACCAAATTAGCCCTGTTGCAAAAACGAAATGAAACTAAATAACTCTAGTAATGAATCACTCCCCGCCATCAGAGGGATTTTTGCGTTTTCAGCCTCATTTGCCTATATTTTATAGATTTTTTAGCTATTTTATAGATTATTTGCTAGCAATTTTAACATACTGAGATATGAATCAGTAATTGAGCGCTACTTCAACACAGACGAGCAGGCTTAGCATTACAAGCTAAAAAAATAGAAAAGGAGAAACACTGTGAATATCTCGAATAAAATAGGTGAAAAATTTTATTTTTTGAAGAAAACAGAAAAATTCGATTTCAGAAAAACACTCGAGATACACAGCCACCAGCATTAAATAAGTTTTCAGTATTTATCAAATGGCTGCTCAGCTGGAAATGCATGGTTAGACGCCCATTGAGCTAAAAACATTCGAGAATGCCATAAGAAGCTGTCGTCGTTAAACATTTGGAGCGCTTAAGTTTTGAACTTTATACCACAAGCTATCTAAATTAATTTTTAAATAAAACAACCAAAAATAAGTTAACATATTCAGAAAAAGTCAGGGTTAGTAACTTCACAAATCACAGGAGTAAACCAACAGCACTTGCAACAATATTAAAATTGCTTTTAGCCCAAGAAAAAACCGTGATGTGACAGCTAAGCTGACAAAATATAAGCAGACAAACGAAATCCTACAATTGAGTTTTTCTCGGAAAAAAGATAGCCTGCAGAAGCAACTGCATCACTTCATGACCAAGTGGAAATGAGCGTGGAAAATTTAAAGGTTCAAACATAGCCAACAGACAGTTCGAAAAAGTCAATGAAGACACAGAAAACAGACTTAATGTTTGATGAACAAAACCAATTTTGAAAAAATACACCCTTGAAGCTCTTCGAATTTCAGTAGCGATTGATAAAACTAATAAATTTGAGAAAACTGGATCAATTGGTAATTATTTTAGTTTGCCGGGAAATCTAAATATTAAAATCCATTTTAGAAACTAGAAGTCGATCACGTTTATTGTAACTTTTACCGGTTTGCTGTTCGATAGTGGAGTTTGCCTTCCTTTTAAATATGAAATGAACTTAAAATGAAATCAAAAGTCAAACCGTGAAAAAATCTAAATTGAGCGTGAACAAATTATAAGACTTTCCGTCAAAAAAAAAATCACCACAACACCTATATAAGAGTATTCACAACGTCCATGACTCTTAATAATAAAGCAAGTTCAATTTCTTACAGATTTGTAAGTTTTTTACGGGAAAAAGTATAGTGCCCGATTACAAGACACTTGCTCTCGCAAGTGTAATAAGTTTAAAATATTGTACATAGCTGCAATAAAGTTGGTTTGGTTGGACTTGACTCACTTTTAAATGAAACGGCGCTTGACTGAGAATCCTTACAGAAAAAATTAGGTTTCAATATTGTGAACATCTTCATTTTAAAAGGCAAAAACAAATCACACAAAACTGATGTGATGAAACAAAAAGTATCTTCAACTGAAATAACACAAATATTCATACCATAAACTAGTTGTATTTGTTTGAACTTACAGCGAGGTGTGGATATGACAGAAGAGGGGGTGGCAGAGAGCCGTAAGGGTGGAAGGGGTGTAGTCCCCCCATCGAGAGAGCACCGTGGTGAGGATGGACTCCTCCTGCAGATCCATTCACAGCAGCCGCCAGAGAGTTCAGACCAGAGAGGGTTGCGGCGTCGAAACCTCCGACTACAAATGAAAACAAAGCCCATAATCCACTACTTAATGAACACACTTAACATTGAACTCATTTGGGTTAGTTGACATGTGGAGCCCAGTCTTCGCTTGTACCTTATCAAGCTCATATAAAAAATGACATTTGAATAGTTCAGTGTTGAAAAGTTTGGTAATCGAAGACTTTTTCTTACTAATGAACCAATGTCAAGTTCCACTTGATTATGCGTCTGTACTAAAATCTAAAGCTAATCGCGATAGATTCGAGACTTTCAAAATTTGCTGGTTTACGATTACAGCTCTTAATAATTTGCAGCATTAAACTCGGGAAACAATAAAAATAAATCCAGTTTTCGATCTCAAAAGCGACAAGGGCATTAGGCTCCAGCTGCTAATTTAAACAAGAGACCACAAAATACCGACGCCGCTTTAATACCAATGATATTTGTTTCAAATAACGTTAATCCCAAAGGCTAATTGGGAGCCGATTTTAAATTAATCAAAATCATTCTAAACACTTAATTGGTTGAAAGTAACTTTTAGACTGAACACTCGGTTATTTCATATTTTTGAGATCATTCGATTTTTTTGCAAATCCCATATATGGAGTAGATATCAGTTCTAATTTTTAATGCTTGGTCAAAAATTCATATCAGGGGTTTTGACTGAAAATCCGACAGAAACAGCATGAGACTTTGAGCAAACTTGGTCGAGATCTGAACTTTAAAAACTGGGTTTCGGATCAAAGTTAGTCGAGGGCGGAGATCCAAACTAAAAGTTCTTGGGCAAACTGATTCAAATACTAAACAGACCATTTTTTTATTTGCTGACAGCTCATAAGTCAGGTTGTTCCAAGATAGCGTTTCTCTATTTCTCTAATTTGTCTTGGGTCCAAGTTCAAGCTTGCAAATAGATTGCGACCTCGACTTGATCGATGAAACTTAAGATCAATGTTTGTCGGTTTATGAACTGAAAATAAAGGGTGACGGTCATTAGGATCATTATCTGAATTCGACTCAAACCTTATTTAAATACACAAGTGGCGACAGATAACAATATTTAGCCCTTCGTAGAAAATTTGTTCCAACTTTGGATTCGAACCCGGAACTTAGGGTATTAACATGTTTCGTCCCTCTTAAATCTAGTGGCACATTTCGTCCCTCATAAATTACTGGCACAATTCGCCCCAATTGTTCAATAAAAAAGCGGCGTTAATTAACTGTGTAATAAGTTAGGGGCGAAACGTGCGAGGACGAAATGTGTGAAATTATTAGGGGCGAAGTGTGTGAGGGGCGAAATGTTCCACTAGATTTAAGAGGGGCGTAATGTGTGTGGGGCAAAACTTGGGACATTCGCAACTCAGCGTACCCGAGTACTTGTAGCAACATCCTGATATTATTTTGCTTGGATAAGTTGTGATCTTTTGGCATACTTGTAGCTATCAGGGCAGTAAATTGAGAATTTTGTTCAAAATTTTAAGCAACTTACGTCGCAGACTCTTCAGGTCCAGGCCATTTGACGATGTGTTCTGAAACAACAACATTCTCATTAGCAAGAAATTTGTTTCATAACAGTGACAATTTTAAATTTGTTGCGGATTATTGCTATATCGCTACAAACTTGGACTGTTCATAGCTTTAGCGTGAGTTTTATCCTAGCCCTACCCCGCCCTTCGTGGCATTAGATAGTTAGTGATGATAACCATGTTTGTTAATCAAGGGGTAAGTTACTTGAAGCCAACCCCCCGCGAAAGACCCGAGGCGGGGTGTATAAATCTTTCGTCGCAATCACAACAATCTATAGCTTTTTCTCTTCTGGTCTTTAATCAAATTTACCCTCAATAATTCCCTTCTCAGTCCCACAACCCGAAAAGAACCCTGGGCTAAAAAGGCAATCAACGACTTTATTGTTATGCATCGGGGGCAGGGCAGTGTGAAATTAGAGCAGATTAAAAGATAAATTCAGAGCTCAAAGTCTCTTTTCCTACTGAAGAGTGTCAATCACAATTAGCTGGATCAGCCGGCCGATTGCACAACAAAACCCAGAAATAACACCACCGGCAATTCCGTCGGCGCCATATCAATATCAACTAGCACTGTAAACTACAGGCCATTTCAGGTTTTTGCCCAACAGATTTGAAATTCATGCTTACACTGTTGTACTATTTTACCGTCATTGCATGAAAAGAAGGAACTTCTAAATAAATTTTCTTTAAACAGATTTGAATATTGAAGTTTCAGTAAAAAATTCCCTGGAGTATTCGAGCTGATCACTGTTAGTAAGGAGAAAAATCGAAACTTGCGGGGATTTTGGAGAATCTCCCACTATGAAACTAATTTTCGTAACATAAAAAAACTTCGATTCGTCGAGAACATATGAGATTGAGATATGGAAAAAACGTACCCCACGCTTTCATTACAAACCGCAAAAGCGCATCTAGTGGCCAAAAGCTTGAAGCTTGATCCAATTACAATAATTTTTGAGTCAATAATATTTAAAAGCTTTACAGCTGCGAAAACTTCATTTGGCAAACAATGCTAGCCGCTTGCAGTGAAGGTAGCACAGAAAGTTCCAAGCACATTCGTAAAAAAAAAACGTTTTACATATTTTTCAAAATTTAGTAAATTTGAGCTTGACTAAATTATGCATAATCGACTACAGTCTTTTTGAAAAATGAAACCAGAAAACCAAAAAAACAACAACTTTTTTTTCAGCTTTTGGTAGACTTTTGATTTTTTTCATGAAAACTTTATATTGACAAGGAAAAGCTAGAAAAATTTTCAAAATGTTTTCCTGGAGAAGAAGTGCAGATTCACGTCTTAAATAACCAATTTTCTTCAACCAAACTTTACTCACTTGAGATTAGAATAAAAAGCAAAAATTTCAAATCGGAGTTTCTCGAACTTGAGTAAGCTTACCGATAGCTTTTGATTGTCGCTCAAATCACGATTGAAAAGTTTTTAAAGAATTTACTCCTCAATTCTTTTTAATGACTCTTGGGGGCACCCAGTTTTGCATGGGAAAAAAGTAGCAACAACAAAAACTAAACAATGATACCCGGTTTCTAAGCAAATAGCGCTTAATGTTACGACTATAGTCTTAGAAAAGATATAAAAATTTGTTATTCAAATTAGTGTCGTTTTTACTGTATGGTGTGATAAAAAGATTCGAACGAAAAAATAAAAATTGGGCATATTCGACAGTCATAGTCGAATTGGAAAACAAGTTTTCTAGAAAAACGACGAGAAAAACGAAAAAAATCGTTAATTGGAAAACAATTTTTGTAGAAAAAAGACTAGAAAAACGAAAAAATCGGTGAAATTTTTTAAATTTTCAAACACTTTTTCCAAATTCTTTGGCCTTCTGCGATTCCAAACTTTTTACGATTTTTTTTTTTCGTTTTTCTCGTCTTCCCAAAATTTTTTCGACACTGAATCACGACAAAAAGGCTTTAATATGATACATAACTAGATCAATTCCGATAACTATTTATGGTACCTGATTTTTCGCGGAAAACAAAAAAAAAACTTAAACACCCGAATACAAAGTTGCTCCACATTTTTCAAATGGTAGGAACAAAAACATCCGAAACAAAAATCTGAAGACATTCCGCAACACCTTTCACAGATACCAAATCAAGTTTTCACCTTAAAATATTACTTTTAAAAGATAACAATAAAGAGCGGTTTTTGTGCAAGTAGCACAAAACGCTCCGACCACAATCAGTTAAAGCTAAAAAAATGAAATTCAAAAAATGAAAAAACTAACATTGAAAAAAATAATTTTTATAAGACACAAAAGGCTTTCAATGAGGCAGCTAAGCTCCAATTTTTTTTAAAAATTTTCAATGGTGATTCGGATCTCAAAAAGATAGCTGAGTTTGATGAATTTCTTGTTCTGTAAAGAGGAGGGGAAGATTTTTTGTACTTGTGAGTGCTGTGCTCTTTTTTTTTCATGTTTTCGATACTCCGTCTTCTACCAAAATGTTCTGAGTAGTCGAGAGATATCATATCAAAACACTCTTAAAGTATTCATACAATCCTCCATATTTTTCGACATTTGCATTTTTACCAGCTACAAGCGCTTAGCAAAAAACGTTAATGTCTGGAGGGAGAAGATGCCAAAAGAACATGACTCCTCATCGAGAAGATTATTTTGGAGAGGAAAGAGAAGAAAGCCAGCACCGTGGTACAAAATATTATTTAATCAAGTGGACTGAATTAAAAAAAAAACAGCTCATAATAGTTCAGACAACTCATGGATAATACCTAGAATCAAATCAATCATTTTTGAGTCAGCCGATGAACACCACGTGAAGAACCCTGAATCTACAATTTAATGTCATTTTGCGTATTCAATATCAATTAGGATGTACGTAGTCAAACAAAATCGGTCGATTAGAAAAATTCAAATTTCATTTAGATGATTGTGCCAGGACACCGGCATAAACCGATTCTGTCAATAATTTGAATTTGTCTTCTAGTACAAATGACTGAGATAGCATTTTTTGTAATACTTTTAATATTTGAAATTGCTACAAAGAATAATTGCTTCGGAGACTTACATGGTGTTGGTTGCATAATTGATAATTATTTAATCAACTCACGTCTAGATCGCTTGAAGACGCACTGTTGGCTATCGTTTCACTTAGCAGACTGTTTTTGATATCGGCCATCAGATCGCTGTTGATGTTGACTCCACCTGCCCCCACCACCAGACCACCCAGTTCCATCTCCCCCTCTCCTTCCCCCTCCCCTTCATCTCCATAGGTGATGACCTCGTCTGTCGCACCCTGGTCGTCCCCCTGGTCTACGGGGTCATGCGAAGATGGGGGGTGTTGGGTACGTCCAGCTGCTTAAAACAACACGCCCAAAACGGTATGAAAACGATAAAACAAAAATGCATGTTAAAATATTGGAATTGGAAGGACCATTATGATAACAAGGGTATTTATGAGCAACATGGCTCAAAAAATGGTGGATATCAATCGCACTTAAACTAAACTTGAATAACAATTCAATTTCATGACGACCTAGTTGCTCAATATTCATTTCTTGTTGTGTCGGAATGGGAGCAAAAAAAATTCATGCTACAAGTATGATCGTTGGGTTCAGGAAAAAGCAAGAATGAAAGATGGGTCCCGCAATTTTTGAAAAACTTCCAGAAACACAGGTAAACAAAAGCGAATCATGATTTCGATGATTTGATGGCCTCGAAGTGTTTCTTCAGGGACCACCTAAGTTTTAGGGCCCAACTATCATACTTGTACCGATTTCCTTTTTGATGAACGGTGAAAAATTTAAAAACAGAAAATTGGTCAACCAAGTCTACGAAGTCAACCAAGTAGGAAGTTCCTGCTTTTCAAAAACTCCAATTGACGATGCAGCATTTTTCTTTTAGTTCACTTACCTGAGGTTACAACTGCAGCTTCTGAAGGCATTTTGATTTGACCCTTGCTTGACCTCAACTTCTCTCCAATAAAAAGAAGGCTGTTTTCAGTCAATTAAAGTGCAGAAATTCAAAACTCTGGATTTGAAAGCTGATCAAAACTGAATCAAAGTCGGATGGTAAAAGTTGTTATGATGGCTGGCAACAAAAAAGCAAAGTTGATCAGATCAATTGTAAAGAACTCAAATTGACGCCAATTTTTATTGGTGCGATATCCAATTTTAATAAAGGCGCAAGTTAATTTTCGACTTAAACCAGTTGCAGAGATGAAGCCGGGATTAATATCTCGCTAAGTGTGAGAAAGATAAGAAGCCAAGGATGCTAACCGCAAATTTGACAATCAAATCGCGCGCAAATCGTAAATAAAAACAAACCTTCTAGGGTAATTAAAGAAGCCTCGACGTTTAAGGAACTTATATACATAATTAATTCTCACGATTATCCACCAACCATTGATTTTCTTGAGCAGAGTAACAAAAAAATTGAACTAGCAAAACCCAGTAAAGTTTCCAGTATTCAAGTTGAAATAAAATTTAGCATGGAAATCATCCAATTTCTTCAGTCTTGGATAGTCCATCGTTAATTTTGTGCAATGATAATTTCAGGTAAAAGTTTCGGCCCAGAGTTGGTTGTTGAAATTGATCCTGGGTTCAATGACCGATTAAGGTTTCACCTAAAATCAAGAACAAACAGCATTGATCACACGGTTAAGTTTTAGACACATTCAAGATCAAAGAAACGCGGCGTGACCAGACAATAAAAATTGAGAATGTGCAGTCTACGATTGTGTGCATTACGCCATTATTACGTCATTCCCAGACGTCTTACAAAAACATTAAATAAAAAAGCAATTAAAATGTAGTTTGAAGGAGCAAAATAATTGATTGATACACCATCTATCTTTTCATGAAATTTGTTCAAAAAAACTTGTTACTTACCACGCCACCAAAGCGTGAATTTTCGGATATTATATGATATAAGTTGGAATCAACTTTTAATTTAAGAAGCGAGAAATAAATTCAAGAAGAAAAAACGAAAAATGAATGATTGATACTGTTTAAATATATTTTTTCATCGAGCGCTCATTTTAAATAGCAAGATATTAAACGCCAAATAATTGGTCGATAAAAATGTTCAATTTGCCAATTGCGATGGAAAAACGCTGTGTCAAAAATAGCAATTTAATATATTATTGGCGGTGAGAGAGAAAAAAATCTTGTTTTTTTTTCGCACAAATTATACTGCTCGTCATTTTTAAATTTGTATTTTTCAACTTGCTCCATTTTGCTGTTGTTGTTGTTGTTGTTCGAATCAGCGTTGATGAAAAGTCAAATTTAACTTTATCTTTCAAGCGTGAAAATGTAGGGTTGTAATGTGAACTCCGGGAACAATTGTTTTTATTGGGAAAAAGTAACTACGTGGCTTTGCTGTGTGCGATGTGATGTATATTAGATGCTGCTAGTAAAGATTATTGATTGGGGTCGCTGTGATATTTATTTGCGTGAAGGAGCGAAGGTTATCTGGTTATGGATAAAAGCAAAAAGGCGGTCGTTTTGAAAGAGGAAGGATAACTGCTTTAGAGATTAGGGGAGGGATAGTTAATCATAGTTTAAAGTCAGCAGTGAAAGGAAAAATAGACATAAGGGCCTTTTGAGCATTTGAAGTTACAAAGTGACAGAAAATAAGTGGTGGTGAATAATTTGTCGCTCGCTCGCTCGCTCCTCGCTCATTCTTCTCTCCCTGCAGGAATGGAAAAGACCGACCCGCTTTTATTTCAGCCTCTTTTATTTTACGGCCGCTATCCGGGTTATATTGCACCGGATCGTAATTAAAGACAGATCTGGGCACTAGATTTAAGTTAAAGTTTATAACTTATAAGTATAACAACACAACTGGGCCGATCTTAACCAAAAGAATACCACCGAGATATTTCGATATGCTATTTTAATCCCTGTTCCAACCTCCTCCTCCCCCCCCCCTCCTCCTATGCCAAGTTTTCCTCTTCCGTTTCCGCCTTGATACTCAGTACTCAGCTACTTTTCCTCAAATTTCAGCCGCTTCTGGATTTTGTGTTGTATTAGTTTTATATGTAACCGACTTGTTGTTCTTGGACTCTTAAATGGCAGGCTGGATTCCGCCACCGTTTCAAATGAACCAAGTAAAGCTGCCAGAGGCACCATTGACAGGTTGGCCAAAAAGCAGAAGGAAGACATAATGGTACTTCCCATAGTTTTCATTCGCTCACATAACTCATTAAGAAAGTTATTCTTCTGACAAAATAGTTGAATGATAGAATGGGCAAATGTTTCTGCAGCGTCAACTATTGACTTTTAATTACTATCAATTAGCTTTAAGCTTAGGTTCAAGTTTTTTTTTAGATTATAAAATTTTTAAAACAAAATTTCAAAATTAATTCATTTCGAAAATAAAAAAGCGTGTTAATTAATAGGAGCACCATATTTTTTAAATTAAAATTTTTTTATATATTTCAAAATATTAACAGTGTTTCTATCATAATTATCCAAATGGAATAAATAGTTTTCTTCCCGTTGCACCAAAATTCAGAACTGTAAACTTCACTCTATTGAAATACAATCAGGTAGCGGTGGGCACTATGGATTGGGTTTAGTTATAAAGAGTAGTAAAATTGGCAGGGTGTTTCTTCTCTCTGAAGTTGCCGTGTTCAGGGCAGAGCTGCAAACAACGCGGGCGGCGATTGCCACAACACAAATTAACGGAAATAAGTGGAACAAATAAAACTGAAAATATCGCAAGCCGAATTTCCCAAAAGCAGAGCCAATTTTTAAGTTTCATCAAATGCAATAACTCATCATTTTCTGAATAGAACAGTTAATTTTGTGTTACCTTAAGGTTGTCGACCCAAAATTGCCCAAAAATGACAGCTAAAATCGGATCTCTTTAACTATATCCCCCCTCGGGTACCTAACAACGAATATCCCCCTATAAAGAAACAAATCAACGGTTGAGCATATCAAAATTTTATACCCAGTAACGAATCTCCCCTTGTGCAGAAGGGGGCATAGTATAAGAGATCCCCAAAATTTCTAAATCACAAAAAATGGCCACAATATTTTTGTACATCTTTAAATAATGTTTTTTTGAGGTAACAGAATGGAAGTAATTATAAACTGCACTCAAATTAGGTAAATCTATTTTGAGAATCGTCTGTTTGTTTATTGCATAGCCTCCATAAAAAAGATATCCAAGAAAATTTGAAACTGACGAAAAATGGTGAAAAATTACTGAAATTCAAGGCCAACTTTAAATGCTAAAAATTAGCAATTTTTTTAAAAATCCACCAGCAGTAGCAGATTTTTTTTTTGGAGGGGGGGGGGGGGTAGGCAGGGACGCCTCTCTCCGTCAGGGATTAGACCCTCCAAAAAGTTACTAAAAACGCTTTTTTGGCCTGTTTTTTTTTTCAAAAATTTACATGCGGCAAAAAATTGATTTAAACAGGGTCGTTCTAGCGATTTGGGAAAGCTCGGAAAATCAATATGGTGGACCTAAAAAAAATTCAAAAATGTTGATCAAGTTTCGAAAAGTTTTTGAAAATCCGCCTCCTAGAGAAAACCCTGGATCCGCTTCAGCATATGTTGTCAGCAAGAATTTGAATTGCGATTTAGTTCTCAGTAGTTATTGCTGTTTGAAGTCTCGAGGCGACTTTAAAAAACTTAGTGTCGATCAGACAAAATTGGATGTCCTTAAATAATGCCTTTTGGTGGTCAAGGGTCTTTGATTTAAGTTAACCTTAGATTACATTATAAAGGCTCCGTATCATGTGTTCGTTACACTCAATTTTAAAGTAATTCGACTTAGACTTTCAAATAGCTTAATGGTTATTTATTATGAAAGAATAACAATACGACATCTGATTTCGACGGATTATTCGAAAAATATTTAAAAAAAAAACAATTTCTTTTGACAATTTCGGAATTTTGGCCATTCGATCGTATCAAGATCCCTGGGATATGTTTTCACAGCACCCTAGTTAGTGGCAATAGTAACAGGAAATGGTTAAAACCTTTAAATTGGTCTCGGCCTTTATTTTATAACGTACAACTGTGTATTTCGAAAAGTACAACTTTCAAATGAAACACTGGATGCCTATCACAGGAAAACGAAGTTGAACAACAAGTATCTCCTTTGAACTCTGACTTGTATTTCTGTATTAGGGACGGCTTTGAACCGGAAATACAATTCGAAACAAAAAAGAATTGAGGTTTGGCTGAATGGGTTTAAGTATGAACTGGGTTTTATAGGTTTAGAACCTGAAACACTATACATGTCTTTGTCTGGGTTGGTAAGCTCAGAAATAAGTCTAACTTGCCACGAAATAAATCGTATCATACAGTCCATTTCAAACATGAAAGAATCATGTGATCGAAAATATATTAACAGTCTCAGCTCAAAGAAGAGTAATAAAACTTTTAATAGCAGGGCGTGGCCTGGTTTCTCCACACTTTTTGCGACAGAGGAAAAAAAGTTTTTACATCTATCAACATTTCCATGAATTTATGTCGCCGACTTTGAATAAAAGGGATCAACAACTGTAACAGGAGGCTGTGAAAGTGGCAGAAAAGTTTTGATCATAAACGCACAAAAATTCACAAAAAAACTCCGAAAAAATCAATTTTCAAAAGCTTTTTTTTTTGTAATTTTAGCCAGTTTTTCGTACTATTCAGCTCAAATTCGCAGATGAGAAACGTCAAATTAACGCAAAGGTAATCAGATATTTTACCTTTATAATCAACCTAGCACTAAATTAGCTTAAAAGCAGAAAGATTTAGACTAAGTTTTCGCCATACCTCTCTCAGATAATGATAATAATAATTGCGGTTTCTGCGATTCCCAGAGGATTTATAAAAAACTATTCATTCTGTCTAAGCATAGTCCATTTTCCGGATTTCTCCACTTTCCAGACTGAAACATTTTATTGAGCGAAGTAGTTTTTGTGACTCAAGGGTGATTTTTAGAATCTGGAAATTTCAAGTGGTGCCACTATTACAGCCGATTTTCGTCAGGCTATGGTAGACCTGACGCTATAGGTCAAGTGATAACTCATCCTCTTTGACTTGGCAGGGGTCCGATTATACGATCTGACGCACACAAAATAAACGCGTTATCACTCTGATCAATTCCCTTTTGAAAATTCCTCTTGGAATCTCAATTTCTGAAAAGGTTTCAATGCCATACCACACTAAAAAAAAACTTTTCAGAAAAAAAATTTAAATAAAAATTGCATCCCCTGTTTTATCGAATATATTTTATCAACAACAAATAAGACTTTAGAAAATGAATCAAATAGTAAATTTTCATTGTGCAAACTTTAAATAATCAAATAGTCGAACTTAGAACTTGTTTTTTAAACATGACGTAAAATTTAATCAACATTGAATTTATTCAACATTTCATTTTTTACACGGTAAACAAGCAAAACAAAAATTTTCAATGTACTCAATCATTCAGTTTCAGTTAAAATTGGCTAAAATTAGATAAAACTAGTGATATGAACGCAAATTAATCAGATACTTTCGCCTTTATAGTGAACCTAGCGCTAAATAAGCATGGAAACAAAACGAATTGGAGTTAACTTTCTCATTGCTGAATAACCTTTTTTCAAATTTATTTTTGGAATATTAATTTCTAAAAGGGTTTTGATATCATAATACACTCGATGCCCTATAAGCGTGGGTTAGGCTAGTTGATTTTGCAAAAAATCACTAGGCTAAAGTTCCTTTACAACCCCAGGGGGTGGTCAGAACAAAAAAATTAAATGAGAGCTTTATCCCCTGTTTAATCATAATAGAGCAAATATTCGCTAATCAAATATCCGAATTTATAAAGAAAAAAATTTGAGGTCACGCAATCAATTTTGTGAGAGAAAAATATTTCGGCTTTGCTGAAAAGTAGAAACACTCAATTAAAGCAGAAAAATGGGTAAGTGGTTAAAATTAAATTTCCAGGCATTATTGACCGCTGCCTCCATAAAATATTTGTAATAACATAATTTGATGCCAAATAATTGAAAGTAGTCAAACATCGTAGAAACGAGGGTCTGCCAGTATTCAATCCAGCAAACATACAACAGAGAAAGGTAAAAAAAACATTTTTAACCTTTTTTTTCGTGCCAAAAAAAACTTAAATAAAAAATTAAAAGCCAATGAAAAGATGAAAAACCTATTTTTTGCAAATAATTTTTTCAGGTTCTCATTTTTCAAACAAAAAATGATAAGCCCAGAAATTATAAAATAATTTTTATATCACCTAATTTTGAAACAAAACAAAATGACTGAAAAGATTTAAAACCAGAAGTGAGACTAGCCAGATTAGCTAAACTGACTGGCCAGATTAACTGAATATAGTGTAAAAGTCTCATTCAAGGGTGAAAAGGCTCTAATAAAATGTCTCATTTGATCTAATGGTAACAATTCATAAATTGTTACCATTAGATCAAATGAGGCATTTTATTAGAGCCTTTTCACCCTTGAATGAGACTTTTAGACTATATTCAGTTATTTGCTCCTGCATTCTGAAATTTACTCAAAACATAAGTGCTGACGTTTTTAGGAGTTTCCTCAATGAAAAAATGACTTTCATCAGTTTCTCCTTGAGAGAGCGTTCATTGGTGAGCGTCGCGTTTTTGTTAGTGAAAGAGCATTCCATAACTTGAGACCAGTGAATGAGAACGGTCGCATTCCAAACGTAGTACAACACTTCGGGACCTTGATGTCACAACAGTTCACGTCGAACCTCGCTGGGTTCCAGGGTACTCGTTTCGAGAATGAGGCATTAAAATATTCAAGACAACTCAAGGAATGAAAAAATTTAGACAAAAAAGACAGGAATTTGAACTTCATTATCATTGCAGAGAAACAAAAGCTGGCTGGACGCGACTATGAAAACAAGGTTACGGACAAGTCTGGCTGCATTGATTGAATACATTATTACATATACAATAAAAAAAAATAGATGGAACACTCAATTCTCAAAAAAATATATATATTATGCAAGCTAATGAAGGAATAGAAGCGACCAAAATTTTCTTAAAAATCGAATGCGTCTCAGATAATAATAACAGGTTGATGAGACTACTGTTTTCTGCAGAAAACAAAAATATTACTTGAAGAAACTTAAACAGAAATTTTCCCAATCGTGATTTTCAATATTCGTAAGCCATTCGGAGCTTCACCATAAATTTATAAACTGTCATGAGAAAGTCAGTAACAAAAAATTCTACGCGCAAACGAATTGAGACTCGTCAGCAAAAATCCTGATGGTCATAACCCTGTGGGTACTCCATGCAGAATGCCAACAACCTTCCAGTCCTGTACTGAGAGAAATGCCTGTAACCAGCTTTTAGAAATCTTATCAAACCCAGCGTAGACCTTCGAAGCTGAGAAGGGTTTTTGTAATCGAGTGTGGTAGAAGGCAGCTGACAAATTCAGAGGACAAAGTAACCTGGTTCTCAGTTTTTTTTTCATTTTTTACTTTGCTCCATAAGTAAAGCAAAAATTTACGCTCAATTACATCCCCGTCAGTGTTACCTTGATCTACACTCACCCAAGGAAAATTGTTTACCGCAAATCATTATTTTCAGGGACATACCTATAAAAATTTTCAATCTAAGTTTCTCGCAAAGGTGAAAGGAAAAAGTAAGCGCCATTTTTGAAAATGTACGATTTAAAACATTGAGAAACCGAATTGGGAACAATAATTTTTGCAGCCAGAAATTCTCATTGCGTAATTTCAGCTCAAGTATCAGCAAAAAAAGTCAACTGAAAAGCAAACTTTTAAATCTTATTTCCTTCGTACTCATATTATTATAGAGTGGAACAAGTCAAATAAATTATATATAATATGTTCAAAATAATTTATACGGAAAAGACGGATGAAAAATTGATTTGAATAGATTGAAGTGGATCCGAATTGATTTGAATCGACATAAAATGCATCAAATCAAAGCTTCTAGAACACAAAAGTGCATCGAAATTGAATTAGAATTCATTTTCTGACCCTTATTATTTATTTTAACTTGATCAATTTGAATCATTTTGAAATCAATTTAAATCCATGTGTTTGTTCAAATCCCTTTTTGTTACTTAAATTGATCTTAAATCAACTTGTCAGTTCGAAATCCAACAATTTTTTCTTAAAACCGTTAAAAATTAGAAAATAATCAGCTACCTTGAAACAATAACTGTGCAACTGTGTTAGACCAGTTTCTACAAAACCATTGAGGAGAGATGATTCCCGTATGAGACTAGTCATTATGAGCAAATAACAATATCTTATTGAAGAAAGATTACGCAATACTTTATTTGATGCTTGAAGTGACCCCCAAACAAAGAATAGAAAACCTTTGAGGCACTCTAGTTTACATAGAGAACAAGCTAACAGTTTCTTGGAACCCCACTATCTCAACTGTATTTTTCCCGAGTGTCGAGAGTTCAAAATGCAAGGAAAAAGATTGATTGATTGACTTGAACTTACCTGTGATAAGTTTCAACGGCGAAAAACTGCTTCTGATATAGTTATTATAACCGACAAACATTGTACCCATTATCTCAAATCCAATAAATTGAACAAATAGCCAACGAAAACGCAACGTCTGCAAAACACAACAGCAAACAGATTCAAGGCTGTGTGACGAATTAAGCTGGGGTTGGGAGGGGTGGGTATTAAATAACGGAATGTAACCCGATTTCATATCAAAGCAATTTCAATTTAAGTTTCTTCACGCGTCGAAGGGACGATTTGAAGGAACGAAAGTATTTGGAATAAAAAGGCATTCACCATACATAAATGAATAATTTCAAAATTGACAAGTTTGATATGAATATATACAGAGGAAAAATACCGCCTTAGCCAACGGCACGTGAAACCGATTATGTAATCAGAGCAACTTCAAAGCACAAAGCACGTGAACATTGACGGCGTTTTACCATTGTAAACTAAACTACTGTAAAAAGAGGGGCGGGTAATTGAAGTTATTTTGTAGTCATTTAAACTCGATTGGGTTTTGGTTTAGTAATTTCAGGTCGACGAAAGCGGCGAAATGAAAATCAGAGTGATTTCGATTGCGACATAAACACTATAACTATAGCTATACATGAAAGACATGCAACGTCGGGCGGCGGACGGGGAAGGGTTGTTAGGTTATGGTAGGTGAAATTGAAATATAAATAGTAATAGTTAGTAACAGTGATAGGAAGTAGAATTAGAGTTAGGTCTACTATAACAGAGTAGCATAGTGCAATCCCGCATGACAGAAGGACCGAATGATAGAAAATAATATTAGCCAATCAGATTACAGTATTCAAAAATCTTTTAAAAAATAAACGCGACAAAAGGGTCATTTTTGAAAAGTATAAAGGAGGCTTAGTGGTTCGAGCCTTCTACCATGAGACCAGCCCACTAGTTGAATGATAGAGGTGGGTTACTAGTAATAGCGGTCGGCGTCGGCAGCCAAAGTGTTCAGTTGTTGTTCACTCTCTAGTCAGTGTAGTGTTTAGTTGTCTATCGGGATCAAAGCGAATCAGAGCGGGAGGGAACGGAGGGAATTAATTCTTCTCTTCTACCTCTCGCCTCCCCCTTCTAAAGTGAGGAAAGGGGAAGGCAAGCAAGGGGATAGGCTGCATACGCAATGAGTTGCCCGTTCTGCAGATTAGACCGACAAGGCTTCAGGCCGACTAGAATCGTGAAAACTGCATTGAAACCAAAGGCTACACGTGCTGCTGAAAAACCGTATATCAAAAATTTTGTTGTCGAAATTGTTTTCCCAAAAAATCAAATAGATTTTTTTTCAGCTGCTTTTCAACTTAAGTTAATTTTGCTTTCGTTGAGTTTTTGCAGGAACTCATTTACTCGAACTGATATACCACCGTAACAGGCACCAGGCTGATCTCACATATGTACTTGAGCTTGTGCACAACAGTGAAACTAGAGTCTAAAACAGCCAAAAAAACTTGCCAAAACCAGACGCGGTGTTATGGAAGAGCCTGGGTTGTCATCTCTTCGGCTTCAAGTGACGCTGAATAGCTTCACCACCCGGGTATTGGGACGCGGAACGCACCGAGGCAGGCTAAATACTCCGTCGCTACAGCAGACCGCAATTTCGATTAGTTCACTCTTCTCCCCTATTCCTAAGATTTCCAAACACCACAACTAGCAGCGGGATACCGGGCCTTAAGCCGACGGAAATTCAAGACAAATGTTAACGGCAAGCTTCTCAGACCCACAGTTCAGTAGAAAAATCACAAAATTTGAGTGTAACTGATATATTTCAGCGTTTTAATGACTAAGACAACGCCTTGAGTTTTCAAATGATGACAAACATATATATTTCGATAACGATAATGCAAAAACTTTCCCAGATACAGTTTTTATTATATATTCTATTTGAGCTAGAAATTGTGGGCCAGGTGAGAATTAGATCGAGTGAAAGACTGTTTATATATTTTATGGCCACAATAATAAATGAAATAAAAGTTGAGGGGGAGGTAAGGTGCAAAAACACATGCAAGTAAAATAAAAATTGAGAATAAAAACTTAGTATTGGGTCGCTGAAAGCCGAATAGCAAAAAAGAAGAAAGCCAAAACGAACATTTTAATCGAGGGCGAAATAATGATTTACAAAAACTCAAATGTTTTCATTTCAAATAATTCTGACGAAAAAACAGCAAGCTAATCAATGGTAATCAATGTTAAGTAGCTTAGAAAACCTTACATCAATAAAATGTTTTTAAATTAGGTCAGGTCATTGAGTTCAGAAGAAATGGCATGTTTTTTCAATTAGCAGGTGGAAGTTTGCCAATTATTTTCGGCCCAGTTGACTTTCGGCGCAGAGGGACACCTCCAAAAGAAGACTTATTGCGGCGGAAATGGAAAGAAAGGACATGAAAGGAACATTCAACATCAACACTAAACAGATACTAAATGGATCCAATTCCTGTAATTCTTGCATTTGTTTACTTTGTTTATTTTTATTTGTCTCACTCCTTCATTTCACCACGTGGAAAGTCCCGGCAAGGCTATAATGTTCTAATTCAAGTTCCTTCTTCGTGCACCTTAATTTTCATGTCGCATTTTTTTAATAAAAGATAGACTGACACTCATCAGAAAACACTTCAGAGCTCTGATCCAGGTTACAAAAAATGAAAGAAATATGACTGATTCACTGATAAAAATAACGCGAAATGCTCTCTAAACGGTTTTTAGTAACGCCGCCTAACTGAATAAATTCAGGTCAATATTCAACACAAAAAAAATCAACTTAAGAATTGGGACTTGAGTGAAATTATAAACCATGAAGCCACACAACACACACTAGCGTCAAAAACCACCATTTAAACAAACAAGACTGCTGGTATCAGGGCAAGTATCCTGCTGGTATCCGACTGCCCTTTATTTGGTCTCTGATAATTTTTGATAAGTTGAGCTTTTGCAAAGTAATGAAATTTAGGCTGATGATATTCATAAAAAATTAAGTGTTGCAATTTGAGTCGTGTATGGAGTTAATAAAACCAATTGGCTGCCTCAATTCACTTTGGAACAATTTTGCATTGCGGGATAAGAAAACAAGCAGTTTTAGGCTTAACGATGGCAGGTTACAATAGTAGTGAGCACAATCGGCTGGCCCCATGCAGTACAAGAGATCGATCCCCCGAGGGACCAAAGTTTTGTAAAAGTAGTCTGATTAAAAAACCTACCCGAGCATATTTTTTCTCACTTTCTTCATAGGTCGGAACAATAAAAACTACATTTAAATTAAAATTGACACTGATATAAACAATCTATTTCGCTACATTTCAGGGGCAAAAATTGATGGAGGCAGAGGCGGATCTAGGATTTTCTCGAGGAAGGGGGAGTCGAATTTTCAAAATCAAATTGGGTCGATCAAACTGATTTTCATAGCTCTCCCAAATCACTATGAAGACCTTATTTTGAAAAAATTTGTTGCATCGCAAGCAAATTTTTGAAGAAAAAAAAACAGTGCACAAAAGTATGTTTCTAGGCACTAATTGGAAAATTTTGACCAAAAAAAATAGTTTTTTTTTTCGGCGCGCGCTCCCCACCTCTCAAAACTTGGAAAAACTGACGCCAAAGACTTCTCCCACTTAAGCCCCCCTAAATCACCCCCTTTCCTCATGTATTCGAACCTTTCATCACCCAAAGGGTCCCCACTCTTTAGTAAAAAAAAAGACGCCGACTGACCCTAAAAGTTCGGCCGACGGACAGGGAGGGAACGGAGGCATAAAAAATTCCCCTTCCCTTCAAGTGAAATATTTCGACCGAAGTTTAATGTTTCCACATACAAGCAAAATCATGCAATCCTGGAAAAATTTCAGCTATTAGACCGACAAGGCTTCAGGCCGACTAGAATCGTGAAAACTGCATTGAAACCAAAGGCTTCACGTGCTGCTGAAAAACCGTATATCAAAAATTTTGTTGTCGAAATTGTTTTCCCAAAAAATCAAATAGATTTTTTTTCAGCTGCTTTTCAACTTAAGTTAATTTTGCTTTCGTTGAGTTTTTGCAGGAACTCATATACTCGAACTGATATACCACCGTAACAGGCACCAGGCTGATCTCACATATGTACTTGAGCTTGTGCACAACAGTGAAACTAGAGTCTAAAACAGCCAAAAAAACTTGCCAAAACCAGACGCGGTGTTATGGAAGAGCCTGGGTTGTCATCTCTTCGGCTTCAAGTGACGCTGATTAGGTTCACCACCCGGGTATTGGGACGCGGAACGCACCGAGGCAGGCTAAATACTCCGTCGCTACAGCAGACCGCAATTTCGATTAGTTCACTCTTCTCCCCTATTCCTAAGATTTCCAAACACCACAACTAGCAGCGGGATACCGGGCCTTAAGCCGACGGAAATTCAAGACAAATGTTAACGGCAAGCTTCTCAGACCCACAGTTCAGTAGAAAAATCACAAAATTTGAGTGTAACTGATATATTTCAGCGTTTTAATGACTAAGACAACGCCTTGAGTTTTCAAATGATGACAAACATATATATTTCGATAACGATAATGCAAAAACTTTCCCAGATACAGTTTTTATTATATATTCTATTTGAGCTAGAAATTGTGGGCCAGGTGAGAATTAGATCGAGTGAAAGACTGTTTATATATTTTATGGCCACAATAATAAATGAAATAAAAGTTGAGGGGGAGGTAAGGTGCAAAAACACATGCAAGTAAAATAAAAATTGAGAATAAAAACTTAGTATTGGGTCGCTGAAAGCCGAATAGCAAAAAAGAAGAAAGCCAAAACGAACATTTTAATCGAGGGCGAAATAATGATTTACAAAAACTCAAATGTTTTCATTTCAAATAATTCTGACGAAAAAACAGCAAGCTAATCAATGGTAATCAATGTTAAGTAGCTTAGAAAACCTTACATCAATAAAATGTTTTTAAATTAGGTCAGGTCATTGAGTTCAGAAGAAATGGCATGTTTTTTCAATTAGCAGGTGGAAGTTTGCCAATTATTTTCGGCCCAGTTGACTTTCGGCGCAGAGGGACACCTCCAAAAGAAGACTTATTGCGGCGGAAATGGAAAGAAAGGACATGAAAGGAACATTCAACATCAACACTAAACAGATACTAAATGGATCCAATTCCTGTAATTCTTGCATTTGTTTACTTTGTTTATTTTTATTTGTCTCACTCCTTCATTTCACCACGTGGAAAGTCCCGGCAAGGCTATAATGTTCTAATTCAAGTTCCTTCTTCGTGCACCTTAATTTTCATGTCGCATTTTTTTAATAAAAGATAGACTGACACTCATCAGAAAACACTTCAGAGCTCTGATCCAGGTTACAAAAAATGAAAGAAATATGACTGATTCACTGATAAAAATAACGCGAAATGCTCTCTAAACGGTTTTTAGTAACGCCGCCTAACTGAATAAATTCAGGTCAATATTCAACACAAAAAAAATCAACTTAAGAATTGGGACTTGAGTGAAATTATAAACCATGAAGCCACACAACACACACTAGCGTCAAAAACCACCATTTAAACAAACAAGACTGCTGGTATCAGGGCAAGTATCCTGCTGGTATCCGACTGCCCTTTATTTGGTCTCTGATAATTTTTGATAAGTTGAGCTTTTGCAAAGTAATGAAATTTAGGCTGATGATATTCATAAAAAATTAAGTGTTGCAATTTGAGTCGTGTATGGAGTTAATAAAACCAACTGGCTGCCTCAATTCACTTTGGAACAATTTTGCATTGCGGGATAAGAAAACAAGCAGTTTTAGGCTTAACGATGGCAGGTTACAATAGTAGTGAGCACAATCGGCTGGCCCCATGCAGTACAAGAGATCGATCCCCCGAGGGACCAAAGTTTTGTAAAAGTAGTCTGATTAAAAAACCTACCCGAGCATATTTTTTCTCACTTTCTTCATAGGTCGGAACAATAAAAACTACATTTAAATTAAAATTGACACTGATATAAACAATCTATTTCGCTACATTTCAGGGGCAAAAATTGATGGAGGCAGAGGCGGATCTAGGATTTTCTCGAGGAAGGGGGAGTCGAATTTTCAAAATCAAATTGGGTCGATCAAACTGATTTTCATAGCTCTCCCAAATCACTATGAAGACCTTATTTTGAAAAAATTTGTTGCATCGCAAGCAAATTTTTGAAGAAAAAAAAACAGTGCACAAAAGTATGTTTCTAGGCACTAATTGGAAAATTTTGACCAAAAAAAATAGTTTTTGCGCTCCCCACCTCTCAAAACTTGGAAAAACTGACGCCAAAGACTTCTCCCACTTAAGCCCCCCTAAATCACCCCCTTTCCTCATGTATTCGAACCTTTCATCACCCAAAGGGTCCCCACTCTTTAGTAAAAAAAAAGACGCCGACTGACCCTAAAAGTTCGGCCGACGGACAGGGAGGGAACGGAGGCATAAAAAATTCCCCTTCCCTTCAAGTGAAATATTTCGACCGAAGTTTAATGTTTCCACATACAAGCAAAATCATGCAATCCTGGAAAAATTTCAGCTATTTTTCAAAACATTTCCTCGATCGCATTTTCAGCTGTCTGCTATAAAAAACGGGCCAAACCAAAAAATTCAATTATGATTTTGGCCTATTCAGACAAGAATTTAAGTCAAATATTCGCTATTTAAAAAAAAATTTCAATTACATTGTGGTATTCGAATGAAATTTTGTGTTTTAATTTTTCTTTATTTCTTTCTATATTACTTAAATTTAATTTGAAAAAGGATAGCGGGTTGCAGTGCAAGCAGCACAGAAAGTTCCGGAAACAAAAAACGTTTCTTTCATAATTGTGTCGTTTTTTGGTGCGCGGGGTAATGAAAGGAACTACACAAAAAACGTAGAATACTTGTATATTAGCCATAATCGACATCAGATGATGCCTTCGACTCATAAAAAGGAAAACGGAAACAAAATCGAAAAAAAAAAAGTTTTTGAAGTTTCACAAAAAATTTCATTGCCAAAGAAGCGCTAAACGAAGCTTCAGAACATTCTTGAAGTAAAACTAAAAAAGCTAGCTTACTTGCTCACCTGCTGGCCCCAAATTAGCCAAAAATGCAGAAATTGAAACCAATTTTTTTTCTTCACACCGAGAAAATTTGCAGTAAAAATTTTCGATATCGTTCGACTGAAGACTACTAAAAGGTTGTAACATGGTATATTACTCAAAATACTCGCATGATGTTTTGTGATACCTGATCTTGAACAAGGAAAACTAAAAACGAAAAATAACTGAAACAAGAACGAAGACGAAATTCCTTCAAGGGTCCTCCGACCGTTACGGTAAAAATAACTTTTCTTTGGCTTTATCTAATTTGAACTAATCGAAATGAATCCATTTTATCGCAACTAAAAAAAAACCTGATTAAAAATATTCTACTACAATTGCGTACGAAAAAAAAATTGAAAAATTCAAAAATGTCTAAATTTTTTCACTCATTTTACAAATAGCTTTTTTGAACTTTTAGAAAACTTTTTATTATCAACTTATGTCGTTTGCGAGTTAAGCAAAAAATTTTGTAATGTTAAAATACCAACTCGCCCTTTGTATTCGGTCGAAAATAGAGCAAGTTGATTATTTGCAGTACTTGATTTTGCGTTAAAAAAATTTAATAAAACTAAAACACTTTAAGACATAGTAAGTGCCTCCCAACTTTCAGAACGCAAAACAATTAATTTAAACGGTTTATTTATTTAAATGGAAATCACTGATCACTAGGGCATTGGATATATCATTAGATTTGTCCTAATGGAAAGGATTGTTTGTTATGTACTACCCCACACTCAGTAAAAAGAGAAAATAATCGATTATATTACAATTATAATTGTACTTTAATCAAAATTAGAATTAAACATAAGCGCCATATTTAGATGTTTAAAGGATTTATAATCCATTATAAAGATAATATTTTTCGTGACATTATAATAAATTATAAACAATTATAATTGATTATAATTTTTCCGAAAATCTCTTATAATCTTTTATACTTTTATAATCTCTTATAATCAATTATAACCTATTTTAATAGATTATAATCCTTTTCCTTTTTTCTGTCAAAATATGTAAGAATGAGATGTCTTGTAACTCTTTGGTTTATCTGAACACAAAGTTTTACCACGAAACAACAGTTTCATAGAGATCCCTTCATGTTAGATGGAAAAATCCCGCGGTAGGTGGAATATAACTATTCTATACAAATCAAGAAACTGAAGCAAAGTGCTGATGATTTGGTGGTAAAAAAAACTTAAAATGTGCATCATAAAACAGTTATAATCAAAAAGAAAAAAAACGCTATAAGTAAGAATTGATTTAAAAACTTTTAAAACAATTTCGAAGACAAAATGGGCAAAACAAAGATATTATAAACAATTATAATCAATTAGAAAGGATTTTTTCTGCAAAACAAATAAATTAGAAAATTAAATAAAAATAATGATTGTAATTGATTATAATTGATTTCAAAAAAAAAGATTATAATCGATTTTTAATTAATTAAAATCATTTTTTTCTCAATTTTTGTAAGACTGACACTAAAATCAAATTATAATTGGTTTTTAACGCTTGAAACTGGATGCGGGCTATCTTATAGTAAAATTTTCTCATAGATACTCTAAAAATGGATCAAAATTGGAATAATTTTAAAACTTGTGAGAGAGTTTTTTGCAAAATATCTAAGAACAATCAAAAAGTTTTCGAGCAACCAAATAATAGAAAACTATGAAGCAAATATTCCAAAATTATTAAGGCAATCAAAGCAAAAAAAATCAGCAAGCAAGACTAGAAAGCACAGCTCATAAAGTCGTACTCAAAACAAAAAAAGTAATAGAAATGATTCTGTAAAATGATTATTGTATACTATTTTTTCTAAAAGATAGTTAACCTTGTAGCTGTGCGCAAGTATCACAGAACCCAAATGTTTTTCAACCAATTTTTATAATTTCCTACAAATATAACTTTTACTCGAGGTCTTGAGAAATTGGACGCCTTTTGTTTGAACATTATTTTTTTAAACTAATTTTTCTCTGCTGATATTCAAAACAAATACTAACAAAAAAAATAATCCTAATTTCTATTTTTCTGCCTTTTCTTGGAAAAAATTTGCGTGAATTTGTATAAAAAACTCAAGCTCAAGATATATTTTAAAATTAAGCTTGCAAGCAATTTAAGAGCACTGCTTTTGAAACCGTTTTATATTCAGACCAGAACGTTTTAAGCAAAAAATTCTACATCGAGAAAAATCATTTTTCATTACTACCTGACAAAAAAATATTCCTTAACCATTAACCATAAGTCGGAACCATTAACGTTTGTGCTCGGCTAGTTAATTTCATCAAAACATCAAATTAAAATGATCAAAATGATTTAGTTTTAATCATATTATTTCGATGATTTGGGTTTTTTCTCAAAAATTCAATTTAAACGTTTCAAATAAAATTATGAGTTACCCTACAAATTCTAGGTTAAAACAATTTGTTGTTTCTTGTCTGAGCTTTGGTTTGAACAATAAAAAGATAGTAGTCTGAATATGCCACAAAAATCTTAACCATGTCTGAACCGAGAGCGAATCTAGGAATTTCTCGAAGGGGGCTGATTTTCAAAAAAAAATTCGAACTGGAAAGTTATGATGAAATTTTTAGACCCTGAAATATGAAATGAAATGGAACTGCAAAAATACAGCAGTGAATGCTCAAAAAATATATTTGATTTACAAAATATTTCGATAAAAAAACTCAGTAAAATCAAAACTTTAGGAAATTTGCTTAAGCTAGAAGTTAGCTCGGTTAATTAGCTTGCCTCAATATAGAATAGTTGTGAGCGCGGGACTAATTAGTTCAACCTGATAGTTTTAAAGCCCGCTTACTTCAAGACCAAATGTCCGTGGGTAAAAACTCTATTTGATTTTAATTCAGGGCAAAGAGAGCCTTGATATAATTATAAAAAAAAACATCCTAGAATAACAATTATACCGATACCCGAAAATGCCTGAACAAAAAAAGAAACACCTCTGGCATGCATATTTCCCACTTTCTTCGAATGTCGGAAGAGCAAAGCAACTAAGGCAAGATTTGCCGAAATTTAATAGCTCGATCGGTAAACTCTGGGCTATGCCAAAAAGGGCACGTCTTATTAAATTAATATTCCGTACTTTACACAAAACTTTCTGATAATTTATATAACTGTGCCTGAACAATGATTACAAAGTTTCAATGAACAGTTTTCACATTAATTATGAAAAAAGCAGTTTTTAAATGAAAAGTTTGATATTTTTACTCACCAATTTGGAAAAACAGACGTGCGATTGAAATCAAGGATGCAAAAAAAACTGGCAAAAATCGGTAGTTAGTTTCACTAGACCACTAACTGCAATGACATTTAAGCTTAAACTGATTTCAATCTTTTTTGTTTATTTTTGAAGTAAATGAGTTTTTTCTTTTAAGAAATTATCATAAGTGAGGCGTGTAAAGGTGGATGAGACAGACTTGCGCTGGCGACAGGTATAATCAGCCGGATTAATTTTCGATTCGGCCGACTGGTTTGTCAATCGATATAATTAATAATTAGCCAATCACACACTTAGACTAAAAAGAGAGACTCGTGAATTGAAAATGGGAACAAATAATAGGGAAACACAAGAAGACACGAAAACACAAGAGGGAAGTATTCAATTAGGATAAAAGCAATTGAGAGAGGGACGGAGGAGCGAAAAAATACAAACAGAAAACAAAAAACACAAACAGGTTAAATGAACAACTTGGTGTTTCACTCTCATTTAGTCAAAAGAGTCCGCCGTGCAAAAGTGAGGGGGCGGGGAGCTAGGGGCGGCTTCTATTGATTAGGACCCAGAACAAAAGTGGACCACAAGCTGAAAAGCTATTTGTTTTCATTGTTTGCCCTTGTTTGTTTTCGGTCTCGACTTAATTTTCAACCCATTTACAAACCCCCCTCCCCTCCCCACTCCCCCACTCCCCACTCCCCACTCCCTACCCCAATCTTGACATCGACCGGGCATGTACAACATTTTTTTATTATTCCATTATCGCCCTCAACCCCCCCCCCCCCTCCCAAACAAACTGCTTATCCACCAAACATCAACCTATAAAGTGGATATATACAATAATTGTTTTCTTTTTTCTCATTCAGAGGCGGAGAAAGTAGAAAGACAAGAACAGAGAAAGGATTAATTGAAAACCTTTAAAAGAGCTTGTGAGTCTTTTGAGATTAAGTGAGGACACTTTCCTAAAATGTAGGGTGAATAGTAAACGTCTGTCAAAGAAACAAGTGTCATATTTTCGTATGCATTTAAAACTGACAGCTTTAATTTAGTTCGAAAGTGCAAGTTTGGCCCCGCGTACCGCTCAATTAACTGTAGGGCGGCATATAGATGATAAGTTTGATGGTTCTCTTATTTTGAGATAGCATAAAAAAATAAACGCATTTTGTACCAACCTTTTTGTATTTTTTCGTACCAGGTTGATAATTCAAGCGCATTACATGTGCAAACTGGGCAAACTTCGCAATTTTCAAACCCGCATAGCAGCTGAACAAACAATCACAAATGAAATAACTTTTTATCTTTTTACACTTGAGCTCGAGGTACCGATAGCTTTCGAAAGGTACAAAAAATTTCGTCGGATTAAAGTCCGTAAATATTTTGAAGATTGCAGCCCAATTTTCAAAGTTGTTGGATACTTGTTTTTAATTTCAACTGACAATTTTTTAACCTGTTGAACTAAAAATTTATTGCAATGATCAAGCAAAACTTAGATAGCATGAATGCAAAAAAATCATGTAATAAAGTCTTTTTCGATGTCCAAACCACCATTTTTTTCCCAGAAACCACGTGATTACTTTAACCCTAAAATTTTCAAGTAAAATAAAAAAGAGGA